>NW_020438866.1:264271-361343 GCF_000699045.2 Agrilus planipennis | reverse complement strand
ATAGGAAAGAGGTACGTGTCCAACCAGTCTTAGGACAGACGACCTTATGATGGTGATGATCAAAGACCAGACACTCATGGACGAGTCAAAAAATTGACGTTGACCGCAGATATTGAGTATATATATATATATATGTGTATTTCGTTTTCCAATTGGGGCTAATACCGATGATTTTTGCATATATATATATAAATGTATCATTAATTCATATATTCCCTATTAATTATCAAAACAATAAATATCGTATTGTCTCGTTTTGTAGCAGACCTCAGATCAAAATTACGACATTTTCTCAATAATTTGTCTAAAAGAACGCTTTAATATAGCGAAAAGCAATTTAGAACATACCTCCAATTTCATCACGTTATAAGAAATCACTCGAACACCTAATTTGTACTTCCGCGAGTGTAGCAGTGAATAATTATAATTTTAAAGTGAATTTACGGCGAACAAATGGTACAGTGCGTGGTTACTATAATGGTTTAATAAATACACGTTTGTCTTATTAGTTTTTCGGTAAGGTATTATTATGCAGGTATTTTTCGGTTTTTCTATTAATGCTTGATGATATTCGTGGCGCTATTCAATTATCTATCTTTGTATTACGTTTCGTCTACCGAACAAAAAGCCATCGTTCAGGGACAAAAACGAAGTTATAAATCAGCACCGAAACTTTCTACAAACTTCGTCATTATTGTTATTATCATCATTATCAGCACTCGCCGTCAGAACGCGGACCTTTTCGTAAGTTTTCATTACCAGGAATGCCAACTAGTAGTTTGGACCCAATTACCCAGTATTGTATGAGCGCTTTCTAAGGAAATTACGTTGGAACATTTATTCTATTTGTGTTCTTACTAGGAGCATGAATTGCAAATAATTACTGCAAGAATGGATCTCGTTTTCAACAGTAACGGCTGCAACCGGCAGTGAAACAACAACAAACCCAGTCTAATTCGTTAGAGGCTGCAGGCAAAATTTTAAAATCTGCTCTCGAGATGCATATGAATAGGTATCTACTTATTTGTCGTCGCAATATGAGCTCTCATCACAACAGGAAATTTAATAACTAATTTACCAAATCGCCCCATTAACTCCATACCTTCTCGGTGGATGTTTTCTGAAAGAGTTACGTAACGAAGTACTAATTAAAATCGAAATTAATATTACAGATGGCGAGCAAATTTATATAGTCTTTAATGCCATGTTGCGTGATTAGTGAATGCAATCCCGTAAGATAATTTCAATCCCATTATTTACGGAAGTGAACATTCTCAATCCTGCGGGATCCAGGTATTCGCAGGATCCCACAGGATGCTGTGAGACCTTAATTATATCATTAAGTAGGACCATATTTCAAGGGTTTGTCATAATTATAAATTGAAGCTGGCAAAAATTTGTAAACTAAATCGGGCAAAAAATTCATCCCCTCATCTTATCCATTTCTAATGGGTACACTATACAGTACATAGTTAAATTGCTTTAATTACTCCCACTTCGCCTACAATTAGTTTTTTTCTAAATCCCGCAAATCTCGCTCGCGATCCCGACATTCCGGTGTAGCATTCCCTATACATGGTAATAAAATTTTATAATAAAATAAATTTATTTCAGGAATGAACGAAATAAAGGAAAGATAATGCAGGATGTGCTCATTAATTTAGGTACTGTCAGTTGTCAAACACAAAACGAAAAAAAGATTCCGTTCTTAATTTTCTATGATCTTACATATATATTAACGTAAATGTATGAAATCCGTCATTGTATACAATTCCTACCAAATGTATATAATTCCTAAAATCGCCCGGAAATGTATGAAATAAATTATATTAGACGCATTTCCTAGGAAATCTAAACATTTCCTAAATAGCAATTGGAAATGTATTACAGGTAATACTAAATAGGCAATAATACGGCAGGCTGTTTGAAAATGTACTATATCCAGTGGTGACGTTATTGTTTCGTTAGGGAAATGTTTATGACAGACTGAAGTTTCCTTAAAGCCCTTGCCTTAATATATTAGATGTTAGAATAATGTGACGAGGTTATCATTGTTTCAGCAAACACGATAACCTTTAAATTAGTATGTTGTAGAGGTGATAATGCTGATCATTTTCATATATATGTATAAGCGCGGAAATCATAATTAAGCATACATTTCAAAGACATTGTTCCGACATATCAGCCCGTCTCCGGAGGGCAGCGGCATTGATAAATCTCCAGTTTGTCATAAATGTATCTAATAACCATACAATAACGTCACTAATGTATATATATCTCCAAATCTAACCTAACCTAACCAAACATTAACGTCACTAATGCATATACATCAGGCGATAGCACTAGAACTGTGTAAACACAGATAACTCTGATTCTACAGTTTACCAACGTGTTTTATTCACAGAAAGCATTAGTTTTATAGATTTCCTAGGACAATATCGGAATTTTATACATTTCCCATAATATATGTGTATTAAAAAATCTTTGACACAATATATTATAGATTTCCTAAATAGCCTCGGAATTGTATCTATACATTTCCTAGGAATTGTATACAATTCCTAGATTTCAATGTTTAAGTGTAAAAGATTGAAGAGAAAAAATCCTAACTGTGGTATCTACGCTATTTAATGAAAAATTTTAGCATAACTCAAGTTTTAGGTGACACTTTCGTGCTTGTTACGTCTCACATGGTAATTTATTCAACTGTTCCCATTGTGCAAACACAATACCGTCTTAAATGCGCAGCATTTTAATTTAACGGTAATTCAGTCTCAGAAGGAAAAAATCCCGAGCCATCTCTTGAATGCTTATTAAAGTATTAAAATGCGGCGAAGTCAGAGAAACATTTCATTATTCCTTCTGTTATCAAGTGTCTCCTTGACACTCCATGTTTCCATTATGTATATAAAACTTTATTATTATAATCGTCCGTGTATAACTGTTTATACGTTTGCCTAATAATGGCTAATAATAGAGAATCACGGTCGCAATTATTAATGACCAACAAACAGCCAAGTGACCAACCAATTATGTACATCTTGCACGTGCATGATGTCTTCTCTAAATGCCGTCAGAATGTTTTAATTCATAATGTGTGTACATTGTATGTACGGTTAATATTATTGGTTGCCTTGGAGAATTCACTTACAATTTATATAAATTGGCCGTTTTTTGAATAAAGCAAAGACTACATTTAACCTGTGTAGTAGATTAAGCTTTGCTCAATTAAGATATAAATACATTAATAAATTCGTTAAATTCTTCAGCTGCGAAACATCTTAGGAATATATTAAAAAACCCTTAGTATTGTTGCCAGTTACTTCTTTTTAACAAATAATTTTTGACATAATTTTTGACTAATTAATGTGCAAATTAAAAAAAGTGAAAGGGAATTTAAAGTTTGTTGGTTGTCTTCCTTAAACGCCCTTCAATAGCTACACTGTTAAAGTATTTTCAAAAGAAATGTATTTATTCTCTCCCTATTCTTTTTTTAATTTCATACAATGAGTACGTAATCAACCTATTTAATGTGTTCACCGTGTCAGAAAGTGTTGTGACTGTATGCATTTTCTGTTTCGCTTGTGACCTTTTGAAGCGCTTAAAATTCGAGTAATATGTGTGAGAAAGGTCATCATTATATTAAAGGATCGATAGGAATCTTTTTAGCAATTACCCATTTCATATTTCGGACTTGTCTCGTCCACGTTAGCGGGATTGAGCGAGTCGGACCAGAAAGATGAACGGGCAGATAGTTTGATTCCATTCAATTAGTTCAGTTAGTTCTTGCCCGATATTCAAAATTTATTGTAATTTACATGATTCGGCGTTAGATTATGCGAGATCATAAATTAAGGAATTTTTACGTTCCAGATTTCGGCAATGCGGAGTGAATCTCTCTTCTCCTGTCGCTTTCGCCATAAACCAGATTGATTTACGATAACATCGATCTCGTATGTATTTTCGTTCGCGGTGATCTCTATAATTTTGCTGAGAATGCAATAAATCATCTGACATTTACAATTAAGGCACCTTTTTTAGCGCAAATATAACACATTCGAACGAATATCGACTCCATAATAATACATGACTGATACGGTTTACAAGAACATGTACTCATAGGTGTATCAGTTATGTTCAAGTTCATGCAAATAGCTAACGGGTATATTTTGTTTTTTAATTCCATTATTTATTGTAGGTGTCATAAATCCATGTGGTTTAATTTTTTACGATCATCAGTCTAAAAATAAAGCCATTAGTTCCCAAATCTGATATCTAAAAAGTAAATGATGATAGTCGTACTTGGAAGTGTTTATGATTTTGATGGGTTTTGTAATGTTTTCTGTCTTTTTTACTTTCTCATTTTCAGTAATATTAAATTATGAAAATATTTTTAATACTACATACAATTATAAGTACAATAGGACCTCTTTAAGTTGAATCTCGATAAGACCTCCAAAACTCGAAAAAATGTTTTGTTTCCTTCCCTTCAAGCCCTAAAACCTCCATTCCTCGATTAGTCGAAATCATCAGTGAGTCCCTGCAAGCCATTTTGGTACATATTTTCCGTCTATAACTCGAAAAATTAAATTGGACCTCTGTATCTCGAATACAGCAACGTTTTACATATTTTACAACCTTTACAACTCGATAATTTATTATAAACTTATTACGTGTATAGTTCGAAGAAAACTAATAAGTTATCGACTTTAAGGATTTGCCGACAATATAAGTGCACCATTGTTTCTTAGAAAACAATTTAGGAGTATACAATAAATAGTATTACCACTCAAGGAATTTATGACTCACGTTAACACGTGCTTGCTTGCTTGGTGTCAGGTGTTTATTTTATCAGCCTAAGTCAAAATCCTCCATAAGTCGAAAACTCTATAATTCGAATTTTTTGGCGTCTCCCTTAATGTTCGAGTTATAGAGGTTCTACTGTATGTATGTTTATTCTTAACCATTGTTCGAATATCATCATTTTAAACTATTGTTTTCTTTTTTTTAATTTTTCTCTTGGTACAGGTTTTATTATTTTAATGTTGTATCGCAGTTACCAAAGAGGTCAACGACGAAGGAATAATAACCAACGGCGCGGCGTCGGTTGTACGCTGCTGATCGAATCAGTTCGACAACTGCACCGGGTTGAGCGAAGTCGGTTCGTCAGCGTCTTGCCTTTTGTGCGCTATCAATCAAATAAATCTAGAGGCCCATTATAACGACTTCGCATTTATCACTTTTCAGAGCCAGTTCCGCGTGCGATGGTCACTCGGCCAATTTCAACATCGACCATTTCTTTTATACTTAGTTTGTTTCACGAGCGAACAAACAATTCCAAATAATTTTTAAAAAGTCTTTTTGTCCACAACTCGTTCGGAGAGTTCTGGGCAACTTTGATTCAAATTATCACCATTCAATTGATGTGGTATATTTTAAAGTAGTTACTTACTATTTCATACCAGGAAGTTGGCAGTGTGGACCTTAAGGTTAGCACTTAGTAGCCTGTCTTTACCCATCACTCTAAACATTTAAAAACTTTACAGGCTGCAGTAGATGATTCTTTATCAATAATACTTCTAATATGTTTACACATAATGAATTTATCATAAAATTTGTTAATATTCAAATATCGTTGAGACTTCACTACATCCCAATGTGAATTAAATTAGAAAGAAAATATTTGGTTTCTCTTTTCGCTTCCTTCTCTTCTACAGAAGATGACTTTGTTTAGTGTCGTTGTCTTGTTTCTTGTTTAATCTGACCTAAAGCCGCATTGACAAGATCGTAAATTTCTCTTTCCTGGTGCTTCATATTTTAGCCCTACATAGCGTTACCCTTAAAATAATGTATTCTATACGTATATACTAAGCCCGGGAGCATGTTTGGAAGTATAAACGAGGTTAATATTACTGCTATCCTATCCTAGAACTGTCTGTTGTAATTTATGATCTGCTGTATTTTTTGACATACCTACATACTAAATGCATGTATAATCGTAATGTTTACAGGAAATATATAATTACGACCCTGCCTTAATCGGCTACTGACCAATACCCTGCCGTGAATACAACATAACGTATATATGTATGTATAACGATGGTACTTAAAGAGTTAGTCTCAAATATATTATTATTAGGATAAGAATGTAACTATCTGTTACATCCTATTTCTGACTTATTTGTTGAAGAAACGTTCCAATTTATTATATGGAATTATTAATTGTAATTTACGAGGATTTTCATTATACTCATAAATAATAATTTCTAAGTTAGGTTGCAGACCTTATAAGTTCAACTTATTGAATCTCCATCATCAAAACATCATTAATAAAGTCTTACCAACCAGCGGATGTTTTTTTTTTATTATTCGTTGCTTATGGTATTTGCAAGTACTTTCTCTCCTTGACGGTAAGAACAATTAAAAATTAAACAAATAAAGAACTTTTCCCTTCACGGTAATGAATAAATAATCGATCTATAAGTATGCCCTGATGTACTTTTGCCTCTCAAAACGTCCGGACGAATGTCTCGTACGTGTATGTTCACCTAGGCACACATTAATCAATATTAATGATCGTTCCAGTTCGTGTGGTTTTTTCCCTCAAGAATGCCGTCTTCTCGTAGTTACTGATACGTATGTAGCTACCCTTGTACAGTCATTTAACAGGCATTAGTATAGTGCACGTTTTCTGTGTAACCGTACATGTTATGTTATTCGATCACCGGATAAAAATCCTAGCAAAGATTGTAGTATCACGAAAGTTCATGTATCATGGAAGACTGCTCTTTCGACGAACAAACGAACATGTAACTACATAAGCGAATTTTGCCAGAATTATTTATCGATATCGTTTCGTTCACTCTATAAAAATATGTAACAAACTGTTGACGTTCTCTTATACCCTTTTTACCATTCAAAACATTACGAAATATTAAAGCGACTAAGAAATTGCACAAAGTGCTTTAGAAATCTAGTCTGCTTTCTTGAAAATAGACCAAAAAATATACTTCTGTTATCAATTATACTAAACAATTTCGTATTCTTTTAATGAATTTCAGTTCTTGTATAAAAGGTGTCAATATACTAAAATCTCATTTGCTTTGGCTTGCAATCCCGCTTTCTTACCAACTTTGCACTGGCGTGCTTTCGCTGTGGCGAAATTTTGACAAATAAATAGAAAAGAATCTTATCCCAATACCATAAAGAATGTTGATATTTCATTATATTATGGCTTATTTTATATATTTTTTTGATTTGGAATCTTTACCTGTCATTACACTCCCAAACAGCCAAGATCGTGTATATTAAGTCAGGTTTCTTTCTTGACCCATCATTGATATCTCCACGTTTTTCCGTGATTCTATTACTATGTAAGGTACTTTTTTGACACCATCATGAACCTCAAGTAAACTAACATGTAATAGTCACTTGACAAGATTAATTACAAGAAAATAACAGAAATATACTTGATTTTATAGTTTTCATTACATGTGGGTAATAAGCGAACCAGATCGATGATTAGGTGGAATGTGAGCAAAATCGTAGAGATGTACATATTATGAATTTATATCTGTATTGAAGTTAGTATTAGTATTATTAATTAATCCACTGTAAGTATAGTCAGACAAATGATTAGCGTGATTAGATTTGCGAATGATATGGCAGTAAGCAGTACTAGTATCAAGCAAAGAGTTAGAGTTAGCTTTAAATATGATGGATGCAATATTGAAATAATGTAAAAACAAAACAGAAACGTTGGTATATAAGAGATGAAAAAGTAGGGTTAGAAGTAATATAAGAATTAACTACAAATTATACAACGATGTAGCATTTTTTCATTAATTTGCTAGTAACTAACGTTTGTTAAATAAATTTATTAATATTTTCAAACTTCTTTGCTTAAATTTTACTTGCATTTCCATAGACGCATGGCTGGTGCAAATAATTATTTATTTTTATAATATTGAAGAAATCCCAGATTTAAAACCTAGGTATAATCCACAAACACGCCTTCTACCAACTCGTTTTTGATTAATTTTAATGTGAATATGAGCCTTGATTTTCAGCCGCGTACTTAAATACATATCTTTATTAATGATCTAGACTCTGGAGTTAAAGTACTTACACATTACACACATATATATATATACGAGGGTGGATTGATAAGTTTCCGGCCTGACCAAGAAAAACAAGGTTTTTAAAAATTTTTTTTTTTTATTTCTCAACATAATCTCCTCCAAGGCTGATACATTTCTCATAGCGGTGTTCCAGTCTATTAATGCCATCTCTATAGACTGATTCGTCAAGCTCCTCAAAATAACCATTTACAGCTTCGATTACTTCTTCATTGTCCGCAAATCTCTTACCGCCAAGCCATTTTTTGAGATTAGGGAACAGAAAATAGTCACTCGGGGCTAGGTCTGGAGAGTAAGGAGGGTGCGGCATCAATTCAAACTTTAGATCGTTGATTTTAGCCGTCGCAACGATTGACGTGTGCGCTGGTGCGTTATCGTGATGAAACAAGATTTTTTTCTTCGCCAGATGAGGTCGTTTAATTTTCACCTCGTGGCTCAAACGTTGCAATAAGTCTGCGTAGTATTGACCAGTGATAGTATTACCCTTTGCAAGGTAATCAATGTATATAATACCTCTTGCATCCCAAAAAACAGTAGCCATAACCTTGTTCGCCGAAAAAATTGTTTTTGCCTTCTTTGGAGTTGGTTCCCCTGGTCCAATCCACTGTTTAGACTGTTCTTTGGTTTCAGGAGTGTAGTGGTGGACCCACGTTTCGTCAACGGTTACGAATCGACGCAAAAATTCGCTTGGATTACGCTTATACAATGACAAATTTGCGGTAGAAATGTTTTTTCGAATCAATTTTTGGTCGACTGTTAGCAAACGCGGCACCCATCTTGCACAGAGCTTTTCCATATGCAAATGTTGGTGCAAAATATGTTGCACACGTTCATATGACATCTTACAGGTCTCAGCTATCTCACGCACTTTCAATCTGCGGTCTCCCAGCACTATTTGATGAATTTTTTCGATCATATCTGGAGTTGTGACCTCAACGGGGCGTCCTGAGCGAGGCCCATCAGAGGTGCTCACACGACCCTTTTTAAACTCGGAAACCCACTGCTTAACGGTTGAATATGACGGGGAGGATGTCCCCAGTGTTGAGTCCATCTCTTTTTTAATTTCCTTCGGCGTTAACCCCTTCAAATAAAAGTATTTGATGACAGCACGATTTTCCTGCTTTTCCATTTTTACGAAAACCACAGAGGCGTCTTGTTCAGCGTGCTGTCAAACCTACACTAGCAAGGAGATCGGGCTGAAACTATAGCTACAAGCTATCCAAGGATGGTACTATAGAATGTCACCTCAAGGTAGGCCTAGTGGCGTCATCTCTTGGTTAGGCCGGAAACTTATCAATCCACCCTCGTAGTACCTACCTAGGAAGAGAGACCACAAGTCGCAATATACTGTACGCAACCCAGTCATAAATACTTCGGTATAGATATACAGAAAAAAGAAAACGTAAATTAAACTGGAATGAGTTATATTTTATTCGCTAGTGTTAATAATAGATTAACATCTGCGTTCGAATGGTCCACATAATGGTTCTGCGGATCTTCAGATGTCCGAAGTTAGCTGTTATAATTTACAGAAATTGCCGTACATTAGCACCGATAGTTAGTGGGGAAAGCGAGCGACTAATAAATATGCACCTGCCACACACCATTTCCTAAGTGTTAAAAAAACATGCTCGAGTGACTCGGATAATAATCATCGGTTGCGCCGTCGCTCGCTGCATTACCAACGCTTGTTCTTATAACGCACGAAACGACCGCGATTCCTGGAGGGAGAGAAAATAACGTCATTGTTGCGGTTGATGATGGTGTTGTTTTTGAATACGTACAGTATACATACAAGTATGTGCTGTGTTTCCGATAAATGGTTAATATAACGTCTTTGAGAAAGTCGAGCTCTCCGCTGCTTTTTGCACTTAATTTGTCCGAATTCGTTCACCTGACGAGGCAGTATTTGCCAAGGTCTTTTTCGATATTCTCGCTATCCGCTTTCTCTAAAATATCTGCTGTGCCGAAATTACACAGAAATTAAAACTTAACATTTTAGACGTAATAAAGTTGAAGTTTAACGAGAAATGCAAAAAAAAAAGATTGAAAGTAGTATTCAATAAAAGAAAATTTCTAAAAGTGTCGCTAGAGATAACTGAAAGAGGCAGAAACGCATGGAATTTTTTAAAGTTATATTCGTCAAAGAAACAAAATAGAGAATGGAAAAGCGCCTACAATAAAAATAACATATACCTACCAATTATAAATAACGAAATTTTGTCAAAGAAATTCACCTCAGTACCACAAAGGATGGTGTTATTTGATGAATGCCGCTGTCTTTTATTCTCCATGTAAATAAAAGTTGCGTTACATCATAGCTTATTTTATCTTTTTTTGTCGATTTGGAAGCTTTACGTGTCGTTACACTCTGAAACAACCATAGTTATATATGTTTTATTAGGTTTCTTTCCTGACCCATCATTGATATCTCCATGTTTTTCCTTTAATTCTATCGCTATTTGCGGTACTTTTTTGACTCCATCATTAACTTCAAGAAAATTAACAAGTAACAATCAGTAGATAAGATTAAATTCAAGAAAATAACCATAGAAATACACTCATTTTTATACTTTTCATTGTACATAATAAGAGAGCAAGCAGCTATACGTCGCAGTTTCGGACGCAGCACATGTGTAAGCATATACTACCGCTTATAACTCAAGAACTGTTACTTTAATGAAAAATCGAAGACCATACGTGTTTCTTTTAGAATTTCGATATTTTTCGAATGGCACCTCAATCAACTTTATTTGGGATTTATAGGAAATGTTCTGCTTTGTTTTAAACTTTTAGAATACTACTTTCGCAAAATTCGTTCTTAGCGAGTCCCTACGTAAGTTTGACTGATCATGCTATGCTCCACATCCAAATCAATACAATAATTTCGGCTGTGCTTTGATCTTCAATCAATTAGTTAGAGATATATTTATTGATTTTAAGGTACCTAAGTTTTCCAGTATTTTCGTAGAAAAGTATTAAATATAATATAACCTCGTGACCGTGAAAGCAACCCAACTTGGCATAATCAGTTTGCATCATAAAGCATCAAAAGATTATTGTTCCTCCTTAAAAAGATATCTGAAGGTTTCTTCCAGATTTTCATTTTACTATTTGAACATACATATCTGTATATTTACGTATGATTTCGTGCAAAAAATACACAATAGAAAACTATTCACTTCAAGTGTTAAAGAAAAAACGTTAAATTTAATTTAATTCTCATATCCTTGAGTTGTACATCAAATCGGGTCCGTATGTATCAAATTGATGTTTTAATTAAATTACGCGTTTATTTTTATTCTGTTACCTTCATGTTTACCTTTGAAATGACGCAATATAATGAGGAAAGCTTATATTAATTATCGTATAAACTTAGGCGCACTGAAGTCCAGAAGTTACTGTTAACGAACATCGAACTGAAAAATAAAGTGCAAGACGTTAATGGACTCTTAAACATTTCAGCGTAAACAGGACCCATATAATAGTCGGTACTATTTGCATTGCAAATGGGTCTCGTTTCTTGCACTTACACCGAAGACGGTCGTCCCCGGAAATATTCTTATTTAGATGGTAATAAGATGATGCATAAAAGGAGCGTAAGTGCCATATCGCAATATTGTTCGGATTCCGATGTCGAAATGGCACGGTGCACGATTACACGATGAACTTTGCACTTACAATTACACTTAGTTTGAAGCTTTACGAATTTCTAGTACCAATTACGAAAATGATTAAGCTTCTCGTTCACAGACACAGATAATCGTAAACATTTACGAAGCAACTAAAGGGGATGCTATTTATCCTTTTTAAAAGGACAATCGTATTCTGAAAAATTCCAAAATTAACACTTGCCGAAATTTATAACCGTGGAACATAATCAATAATAAGTTAGAAAATACCACAAATGGCGTGGTGAACGCCATCTGTAGTACGCTGCTACATTTTAGCATTATGTATGCTCCAGCAAGGTCCATTTAAAAATATGGATATCTACTTGCTGAAACGAATCCCGGCGTAGCTCACCTCAACGTGATAGGCACGTTACCATAATCGAATAAAATAATAGTAAATAATAATAAAATGTAGCATCGTACTACAGATGGCGTTCACCGCGCCATTTGTAGTATTTTCTAAAACGCGCTGTTAAGACAGCAGGTAAAGATTGGTCTGTGTTCTGTCGGAGCTCCCTGCGACGCGCTGATGAGATCCAAAAAGATCGAAATCGCGATCCGCGTCTGGCAGTTTCGACAGAATACAGACCACTTCGAATTATTTTATTCAATAATCAATTATTGAAACTTTTATAAAATCCGAAAATTAGGAATATATTAGAGTAAAAACAACTTAGAGAGCTAAAACCCTTAATAACTTTGTAAAAAAAAGTTTAATGTTTTTGATTGTGAAAACGTAATCCATGGTTACATCCTTCCCGAAATGTTGTGTGTGACTAATAATATTACACAGTACAGTATTTGAAATTACGTAAACACAATGAATTGAACCGATGAAATGAAAAATTTATTGTTTTCTGGTATATTACAAAAATTGTCGATTTACAGGTTAACTGAAGGGGTGCTAACTGAAGACAAATGGAAAACAGTCAAAATTCTAATGAAAAGATCTGAACAATAGAGAAGTTAATATTAGAAAGGTAGTTAGTTAACTGAAAAAAAAAAACAAAATAGACTAAGAATTTTGGAAGTTGTATTCTGTCGAAGAAACAAAATAGTGAAACACCTAAAATAAAACTAAAATATACCTATTAATTATAATCCACGAAATTTCGTCAAATAAATAAGAAACTCACATTAACACCACAAGGAAAGTTGTTATTTGATAAATGTCTTCTATTCTTTATGTAAATGATAATTGCACTATATTATGCCTTATTTTATCTATTTTGTTGATTTGGAAGCTCTACCTGTCATTACACTCCCAAACAACCATGATCGTGTATATTAAATCAGGTTTCTTTCTTGATCCATCATTGATATCTCCACGTTTTTCTTTGATTCTATTACTATTTAAGGTACTTTTTTGACAGCATTATTAACATCAAGTAAACTAAGAAGTAATAATCAGTTGATAAGATTAAATACAAGAAAATTCCCGTAGAAATTTACTTAATTTTATAGTTTTTACTGCATGTAAAAAGTGAATTAGATAGATGAAGAAATAGAATTTGCAGTATGCAGTATTATTATCAAGCAAGGAGGAGTTAAATAAAATGGATGCGATATTGACGGAAGAGTATGGTTTGAAAATTAATAAAAATAAAACAGAAACATTGGTATATAAGGGATGCAAAGTAAGGTTAGAACTAATATAAAAATTCGAAGGATACGGAAAACTAAAAATCGCTGATTTAAACATTTAGAAAGTCGGATGACTCTCTGGATAAAAAAAGCGATAGGGATATATGTACATAAAACAAAAAAAGCTAAGGTCGGGTCGTTTTTAACAAAAAGAAATCACTTTTGTGCTCGAGATTAATTAGTATGGAAATTCGAAGACGATTATTAAAGGTGTATATTTAGAGGCCCTGTATAATGTGAAAAATACATCAGTATATCCGAACTGTTACAATTTTTGTCGCTTATTGGTATATCCGGTTTTAATTAACGATAATTTATTATTAGTATGATTTTGCCTCCTTGCAAACTTTGTGTTTATAAACATTATAGGCTCGTTTCAACGGTTTCAGCTAAACCATGTCGTTGAAAATCCACCGAAGAATTAAGAATTAAAATTTCATTGGTTTAGTGTTTAAACGACTTTTTGAACGGGCTTAATGTGATTTGGAAAGAAGATGAGGGTGGTATTTAATGGAAAGTCATCGTATTTAATGGAAAAACATAAATCATTAGCCGGGTCCGTTATTGTCTGATACCTGATTATCCGGTATTACTATTCGGTGCATCTGTACTCAAGATAGGAGGAAGTGAAGGTGCATGTCCAACTAATCTTCGAACCGAAAACTTTATGACAATGATGAAGAATCAATATCTATCATCATCCTTACCATTTCATTTGGACTCGAATATTTACTGATTTTGAATACGCCTCCGTTTTGTACATCATTAACTAGTGTTTCTGTTATTTCAAATTGATACCTGCATGAAATATCGTATTATTAGGCTATACAATCGGTTTAGCGACCGACGCGACGTTCTTAAAGCACCCGCCCACTGAAATCGTATCGTGGCACAAATTAAAAAACGAGGCGTCAAATGAGGTCCACCCACGCTGCCATTTTCACTTACACCTCATTCCAGACCATACTGCTTATCTTATTATTGAGTTTACATAATTTATTATACGATGTTAATGCGGTACCGACATACAACATTTCGCAACTCATCATCAGCACGTCGCATTATTGCCTAATGTACCTATTATATTATAGATAGTTCAATGAAAGTTTTCTAATGTCATACAGACTTTTGAATTGAAATTTACCTAACTAACTAAAATAATTACCTTTTCAGTTAATTAGCCCCATAATATTTTAACGACTAATACTAATTATAATACCTACCTAGCGAAAACAATTTTTCTCGGTTATGGCCGATTGTAACCCGAGTTGAATCGGCACTGGCTGGTCCAAATAGTCGATGAGGTTGCGTTAATTGTGATTAAATTTATTCTCAGATTAAGTTATTAATGTGTTGTAATAAATGAAGTAAATAAAATATTAGGTAATGTCTTATTAAATTAAATAAATATCAAGATGATGATTTTACAGTTTTGAGTGAGATGTTCTCTTGGTTAAGAGTTATGGTTAATTTGTAGTTCTGCTACAGTTCTCTAACAATTCTGTATTCACAAACACTTTGCAATTAAACTTTCCATAACAGCATGAATCCACCCATGTACACCATATTTAACTTTTTTGTGTAACTGTAACTGTAGTTACCACAAATCTTGATAACTGTAGACACTTGAGGTGGGGGCACATTAAATTTTTGAGCGAAACATTTGGTAACTAAGGCAAGTCCCTTTTTGATTTATATATTCTTTAATCTTGTTTTCAGAAGGAAAAGTTGTAACTGTTCAACACCAGTACTATTTTACCGCGTCCAATTTGCATAAATTTTACTGTCATCACCTTAAAGCTTTTTATTTTGATAATACAATAACCAATAAACATAATTGTGTTAAATGTTCATACTATTTTCTCCATAAATATAATTGACTTTCATTAACAATCGTCATTAAAAGGACGGACGACAATTCGCCCTTCCAGGATGTCAGTTCATCCGTTTTTTTAATCTCCTTGCTAATTTCGGGTGCCAGGTCGACCCAGTTGTAACTTTAGGAATAGTTAAAAGGAAAATGATTTACTCTTTCAAGTGGATGCTTTACAAATTTCCTTCCGGTTTATTTTCCTGATACATGTGGACATTTAAAATAATTCTAATTTTACGACTTTTACTGTTAAACTGTACAATCACATCAATAATAGTAACAGCACAGTTCTCATAGATTATTTTTAAGAATAACAAAAAATAAAAACTTTTGTTTTCTACGGAATGTAATTGTACAAAAGTGCCTTTCTTGGGATCTGCAAAGTATTATTGCCAATTAATTAGTCGAGTTTGTTGCCAACTCTATGTGGTACTTTGGTCAATTGATACAGTTCGATGACATTGATTTCTTAGGATTTATACGAATGAATTAAATTTTACCAGTACGTAACTAGCACGGATTTCCAAGGAACATTAACGTAACATTTTATATTTTCATTCTGTTCTATTCCTCAACTTGATTTGTTGATGGAACGTGATGTTCATCTTGAAGAATTCGAGGTCAATAGTCATTATGTTACACCACGACTCCTTGCATTAGGATCAGGAAGGAGTAAAGCAAAAATTAAATTTTCTCCTTGATCTTTTGCTATTCAGAAATTACATGAATCACGTAAGGTCAATGCCAGACCAAAATGAATTATAATAAGGGCGTATAAAGTGCACATGGGCAATTTTGTTAATTGGTAAAGGGTAACTAATACGTAATTAAATGTTTCAGTTAATTACCTACACATTTATATAAATTAATTTTTTCGTAATAAAAAGCGTGACTTGCATTTAGGTTTAGTTATAAAATTTCGTGCAGATTTAAACAATTTATCATTGTATGGTGCAAATATACCTAATTAAGATTACATACTAATTAAACAGTATTGTTCCTCAAAGAAGTGACTCATATAATTTTTATTCATTATCTTTAGATGAACACTACAACAATAATTCCTCGTGTGTCAAAAAGCAAAAGAACATAAAGTTATATTGACAATACCGCTACAACGTCGAACTCATTAATGACTGATGTGACTAGATCTAACCGCTAGATATAGCATAATAGATAATAATTTAGATTAGGTAAAGAACATTAGAAAAATCGGTATGGCCCCACTTTTAAGGTTAGATAAGAAATACAGAGCACGAAGCCGTCGATGACACCATAGTATCGGTTCAACAAAAAAGGATATCATAAAAGTAACGACTGATTTTAATTTTTACATTTTGAGAACAAATTAAATGTCGATTAGTTAGCAATTCGAATTCGTTGCTTACCGACACTGATAACGTCGGCCAATGTTAAAAAAGTCGAAATAATTTTGTAATCGCCTTCCGTAATAACAAAAACATCGATTATTACCGGAGCCATAAAGTAAATTATATCAGTTAAATTTTAGTGTTCTCGGAAGTCGCACATTACGCTGGGCCAATTTTCAGTCTTATTATTATTTTAAAATAACGTAACACTGTTCCCAAGGCTACTCATTAATAGCTGGTCATTAGAACAAGTAATTTTAAAAAATGCATACGTGCTTAAAAAAGGTTTTTGATAGTCCCTATTCGACAACAGCTCAAACTGAAATAAATGCACAAGTAGGTTTTTAAATTTCGTAATGAACGAATGCCGTAGACGATCGATACCGACAGTGACATTGATGTATTAGGAGGCTGGCAGCCATGGACCATACATCATACTACTTGCAAAAGGGACTTGCAGAAAATTTACAGAAATAACCAGGCCACCAGTTGTATTTCTTAACCTCATTAATAAGGAACCAGCATCAAACAGGATACTTGATCGAGTGGCCTAGCCTAGAGGTTTAAACCATTGCTTAGCATTGGCGGGGACGCCGGTTCGATTCCAGGTCCAAGTTTTTCTGTGGTTTCCTTGGATGATTTAAGCAAATGCTGGGGGTAATACTATTCTACAGTTAAAATCATTCACTCTCATCTGTCTTCATTTCATCCGTCTCATCTTTGTCACCTCAACCACCATCTACCCATTCCCACGATTCCTGAAAGGAGGCTGAAGAAGGCCTTCCGGCGTAGTTCGGCAGCAGTGGCTGGTGGGAATGAAATATCCAAAAGATTTAAGTTGACAGGATATACTTTATATAAGACAGCTGATAAAAATACTATGTAAATGAAAAATCTAAGCAGTGAGATAAATCTAAATGGTATAAATAACGGATTGCAAGGATAATTACTGTATTAAGTGTGTTGCTCCGTTAAATAAATTACGAAATACACATACATGTATACGAGATTTATTTAAATAAATAGGTTTACTTGAAATTTCGTTACTATATCCTTCCGTGCTCCTGGGTATCGTACATGACAGCTTTCAAAGTGTAACATTAAAATGTTGCGGTAGCGGTTTTACTATGTATACTTTACGAATGTTATTTTTCCCCTATAAGTTATATTATCTACAATATTAACACGAGTATGACTATATAATTTATCTTAAACTAACATAATTACTATAAGTGTTTCAGTGAACAACGAGGTCCTACTTTCATCAGATGAAAATATCCCATTTGTCTTAATTATAATTGGTGTTAATACAAAATGAGAGGTAGATTAGATAAAAGGAGATTAGTGGCAACAATGATTCATGTTTTAATTTGCTCTCTAAAGGAGAAAGGTACCTCTAAAGTTCAGATTATCTTCGAGTTGATTTTAGCGAAAAAACGTTTACTAGAAAAGTATATGTTCTGTTCACAAAATATTTAGTAACTTGTAAATATCAAGACGACAACTGTAAATAAAATAATATCATTTTTTTAAGGGATATCTTCAGAAACAAGAACATTAATTCTATTTTTATGCACCAACGAGACCGTACCTGAGCACCTGAAAATATAAATTAAACCTTCGTAAATCTGTAGTCGATTAAAATCCAATGAAGTACGAGAACTGAACTGTGTTCTGTAAATTTATATGTCTCTATTCATATATTTTTAATGCCTAGAGGCAATACGGCAAAACTGGAATGAAACGAAGTCAAGGAACAGGTGGAACTTTTTTATTTTTTCGACCAAGGAGGCGGCTGGCGAGTTTTAGTCCGTGTTGTGTTCTCTGCTGGACGGTTTGTCCCCGTTGCTCTGGGGCCTACTTATATTTGATTTCGTACACTCTCAAGTACTCTTATATTTGCGGAAATGCAAATGGGCCGTAATTAATCGAAATACTAGACCGTGGATATAAGCGGCTTGAGAAATATATACATACGTACTACACGCTAGCTCATTGAATCAAAGTGAAACAGGTATACGATATATCTTCCTTTGAAATGTCCGAATAATTTTGCACATGAAACGAAATATATATCTAGAAGTCGTAGATATGATTTATTATTTGAAGTAGTTCTGTTTGTTACATTAGATGTCTTCTTCAATAAAATAATTTCTAGTTAGCCTTTGTGTCCTTTTTAACCCATTCTATGTTTTCAACTTATATTAAATCTGCAGTGGGTTACTCTTCACCGTATTCGAAACAAACCTTTGTTAAATTATCTCATCTAATGTTCATGTAAATGGTTACTATATGACTCAACTCCGGTAGATTTCTATAAGAAAATGATTCAGTTATTGTTATAATTTTTCTTTGCTACAGAATTCTTGAGCAACTGTAGCTACATCATAAAGTCGTCAGTCCCAAGACTGGTTGGACACGCACCTCCACACTTTCCTATTCTAAGCTAATCTTCGCATTTCCCCAAAACTAGAACAACCCACATCCTTAACTGTTTGGGAACAGTAATCTAATATAAGTCTACCTCTACCCCTTCTAACCCTCGTTTCTGCCTCTAATATGTCTTTGACTAGACCTACATGCCTGAGAAGGTGGCCTACCAATGTATCTTGCCTATTCCTTATTGATTTCCATAGAGTCTTATGTTCTCATCTTCTTTCTAATACCTCTTCATTTCTAACCTTCCCTATCCACGGTATCCTCATCATTCTTTGGTAACACCACATTTCGAACGCTTCTAACCTTTTCTTTTCCACCGCGCCGTGTCCATGTTTCGCACCCCCAGAGCGCCGCGCTCCAACCTTTAACAATCTATTTAGAATTTCTAAATAAACCGTTCACTAACATAGAATTAACTTCTTTTTATGGAAGGCGACTGAACCCTGCGCTATCCTTTGCGTTATATCTCTACCACTCCTTCTGTCCTGACTTATCTGACTTCCTAGATAGCTGAAATCAGCCACTTCTTCTAGTTTTTCGTCTCCTATATTCACCCTTTTCCTACTTTTTCTTTCCTTTAACACCAGTATTTTGGTTTTACTTTTATTTATTTTCATACAACACTGTTTTGTCAATACCGCTCCTAAGCTACATACTAAATTATAAATAAAAATAGGATCTTTCACTAGCTTCTTAGGTATTTTTATGTATAACTTAATGCAGCTCTATTTTATTCCGATAATATCACATTAGAAACCAAATCATGTTACGTTTCCTAACGTAACAAAACCAAGAATATCTCTACACCTTGTATATCAGGGTTATTGATGACAAAGAATTACTCGTATATTTATTTAGAATTCTAGGACAACAGTTTTGCTTCCAAGTGTAACAAAAATGTTATTTTCTAGAATTTATATACTATACATATACCTATTGTCAGTATATTAGACAATGTACACCCTACTTATTTAATTGAATATTTGTATAAAATTCTAAACCAGCTGCTTTTTTCTAGCATTTATCATATACATAAAAAGAAGAGACATGATTTTCGTATTAGTTTTCTACCATAATTTTCATATTCATAAATTCTTACAGATGTTCAAGATATTATATGTTTAAAGTTAATTTATTTTTTTTTCTTAGTTTAACACTAATACAGAATGACCCAAATTAGTTTCACATTTCGCTTGTAGTTTCCAATTAGTTTTCCAATCATTAAACTACCCACTGTCAATATCTATCTTAGCCATAACACGGCTAGAAATCGATGACCCGTACCTTACCTTAAGTCTCAGTCAGTAAATTTTATTGGGCTGTTCAATTTTCAATTACGGTCTGCTTTATCTTAATCGTTTTAATGATGCACACAGCTTTCGATTCCGTGGCAAATAATTACTTTGTTAAAAAGGCAATTCGTGACTGAACCACTTTCGCCGTATGCGTTCAATATTTACCTAAAATCGACTCGGTTTTATACCACCAAACGCGATTTACTTATTTGATAAAAACTTTCTCGAGCTAAATAAACGGAACCTCCATTGTTTATTAGCGAAACAGATTCAACATAGTTAGAAATTAATCAATTATATTAAAGTTAGAATAGAATATCTACCAGAATTGAGTAGAAAAGGGTTTTCTAAACTTATCATTTCGGCAGTTCTAAAAAGTTTCAATTAACAATTGTCCGGTTTGTGATATTGTTTAAATTTTAAGCAGCATTTGACAAAATATGAATAAAGAAAGGATTCTTTTTGTATTTTTGCATCCCCAAACATGGACATTTGTTGTTCATGTATTCTTTGATCCAACCCTAGACAAAAATTTTCAGTCTCTCCCCAGTCTCTCAGAGTCTGTTAGCGTCTCTGAAAGCGTCTCTCAGTTATTGCCCAGTTATTTTTATGGATCTCTCACAGTCTCTGTATGAGAGACTTGAACGATGAAATTGTTAATTCCGAGATTCGAGTCTCTCACAGAGAGACTGAATGAATTAACCTGAAAAATTAAGAGACTGGAGTCTCTCGTAGAAAGACTGGGATCTCTGAAGTATGTTGAACTTAGAATATTTTAACCATGTCTATCGAGACACTACTTACTGAGAAATTCGAGTCTCTCGTTCAGAAATTCGAGTCTCTCGTTCAGAAATTCGAGTCTCTCGTTCAGAAATTCGAATCTCTCGTTCAGAAATTCGAGTCTCTCGTTCAGAGACTGGATACGAAATGAGGATCTTTCTATGAGCGACTGCATTCTCTCGTTCAGAGACGCTAAACAGTTTTTTTTACAGTCTCTCTCAGCGACACTAGAGAGACTCGATAAGAGACGGAGACTCGAGTCTCGCTTTCAGAGACTCTGAGAGACTGAACATTTTTATCTCGGGAATTTAGGTGCACCGGTCGTTACTAACTTGATTCTATTTTTATGAAACAGCAAACATGCATATTGTTATTATGACATTCCTATTCCAATTCGGTAAACATAACAATCTGCAATCTGCGTTCCTGTAGCCGATACATATGCAACACCCCATATACGTGGGAATAACAGAAAGGCGAGCGAAACAGAGTGTAAAAGAACATAGCGTAAATCAAACAGCTAATGGCACGTTTCATACATATAAAGGGGAATGATCGATACCACCATTGTCCGTTTCCATACCTCTTCAACTTTTATCCTTTGAATAAAGATTCCCGAGCGGGTAGGCTGTACGATATATGTACATTTTAGAATAGATTTAGTCCTTACCGATACCATCAACAAATTTCTCGTTGTACGTACCCTGTTGGTAACGGTCGCAGAACCGACAATTTTGCAGCACACACTTGGAATAAAGTCTATTCAATGAATAACAGGAACTGATAGCGATCGCCATCGAAGGTTGTAATAGTTTAAATACCATTCTTACGCACGGTCACAAATTATCAATCAATACTTAAATGTAGTTTAGATTTATTTATTTGACCGTGTGAAGCCGGAACGAGGAAATCAAAACAAATCTGAATATTCTGTAATAAATGAAACAAAGGAAGACATAAGGACATTTTTTTCAATAATTTTTTTTATGAAGATAGGAAAAACTTTGACGCTTGTTGTAAAACAAACAAAATAGCTCAACCCCAACGCCAAAACACGACACTGTAGTTGTCAGTCCCTGAAGAACGTAACCTTGTTACCGAAAAGTGCTTCGGAAAACTATATACAATGTCGTATTTTGGCGTTGGGGTTTGAGCTATTTTGTTTGTTCTACAATTTTTTTTTTATTGTTTATCATAGGCCTGAAAATTTATTGCAGTGATGAAGACAATGGGTTTTATTAAAACATTAATCGATAAAATTGCATGTTTTACGATTAGGAATGCATGGGAAGCACAGTTGGATATAAAGGGAATATTAATTGTAATAAAATAATCGTCATCTAAAACGATAATTAGAAAATGTTACATTAAGCTAATTCATTCATATGTAAACCAAATGTGGTGATGATATTCGTATATCTACAATCATAAGAGCAATCAGTTAAGAGTTATCGTATTCAACGCAGTTGGATCTATGGTAAACAGTCACGATATTACTTACGGATTGACAGAATACAAATACTTTTACTTTTTTTGCTGTATTCTAGACCAAAAGTACACTATTTCTAAAGATAAATTGATGTGTTTCTAATTCCTCCTTCGGTTTCTGTCTGTATGGGTACAGAAGTTTCTTTGATCTCTGTGAGTCGATGATTGGGGTTCACGAAGGTTACCTGTTTCTAAAACCAATTCTGTTTACGACTAATTCACTTTTGAATAACTTGTAAACATAACGAAATTACCTGTAATAATTTAAATACGTAGGTACAAGAAATAATTTCGAAAAGCACCATGTCTTGACCTTTCTTACAAATGGATACGTTAAGTATTTATTAGTATTGACGCGATCGTCAAACTATTTCGAAATAATTTATTTATTAATGGACAGTCGCGGCGGCAGCATCATAGTGACCCTGGACATCATCGAGTTATAGCGGTATATTTAAATAACTAGACGTGTATAAGTATGCTCGTATGTAAAGTAACACACACTGTATTCAACTAACTGTATTTTTCAGATGCCGGAATGCTCGTCTTTTTTTTATCGTATTGGATAAGATATATAAGTATGCAGTTTTTTGCGATGATTCTCTTTCTTGCATCTGGCGCCGCCGGAACTTCTAACTGTTATTTATATGGCGAGAACAAACTCAAATCCATTGTTTACTATTATCGTATATTACCCGCAACTAGTTTATAAAGGTGACTTTTAATTTCAAGGATTTTGTATGGTTAACAAATAAAAAAAAAAAGGTGCAACGATGCAAGTGATTTCATTCAATCGAACAATAAATGATCGCTACAATGTAATCATTATTTTTAATTCCTCTCTATAAACATTCTTGTACAATGTATAAAATAGTTGCACAAAGAAGATAGTAAATTGAATGCATGCGATCCAGAAAGATCGAGCTGTAGAACAACATGCGCTAATTTTATTTTGAATTATGTATACAGATAAGGTAAATTATTGATAGAAATTACATACAAATTTTTGTGTTCACATCGAACCAGCGAAAATGCATAATTCGACGATCGTGCAGAATATATATCTTCAGGCATGTTCACGGGGAAAAGGAAAATTTTCGTAACTTTTAAATCGATATTTACAATTTATCCCACTAACCTGTTGCTTCGTAAGCGAAAATAATAATAATTACAATTTGTACCCGGATTTGTAAAAATAAAATCCCAGCAGAAATAAATTTACTACGTATTTTAGTTGATATTATAAATTAAATTGTAATAACTAAGAATCTTGAAATAATTTTTAAAAAAACATGTCAAAATTAAGATTATTACAAGTTACCTAATAAATTCTATCATTTCTACGGCAAATTCAGTCATTTTCAATCAAAAATTGTAATTTTTGCATTGTTATAAAAATTTAGTTTTCTCTGTGTTTATCTGAAAATATCGCCTGCTTCTATCAAAATTGTTCTAAACTAACCGAACTCTCAAAATCTTTTGAATAGAGCGAAACTCCCTTCAAAAGTATTAAACTACATTTATAGAAACTAGGTATATTGTTTTATTATAACTTTAATTGAATTATCATAGACCTATTCTCTAAGAAATATCTTAATAACGAAAATTTTCTCAAAGTGTGACTTTTTGTTTTTAATTGAGTATGTGCGGTATGTAGATAGCAGCTAATTTAACGTTAGAATTTTTATTTTAGGTTGACAAAAGAAACGGTTTCTACGTATAGGAATACTTCAGAGTTTAGGGGAATCAAATGATTCCCAAAGAAAGTTCTTTGTTCTGTATGTCCATTTTATCCGTATATGTGTTGATTTATCGAATTTTCCCGCCAAAGTGTACCTACTCGGCCTGTAATCTGCAATACCTGTTTTAATACCGATACCACCTATAAGAAATCGCGTGCTAGCGAAAACTAACGCCAACAAATTTCCATATTCTGGAGGCCGCCGAAGAATTTCTAGACAAACTTAACTTGCAAAATTGCATCTATTGTAGGAAGAGAAAACAAATGAAATTCTGAACTCCACTCAATTTTTTTATTCTTTTCGAATTTCAGTACTAACCTTTTAAACGATTTTAAAGTTTTAACGTGGATTACTACAAACGGAGCCGTGTGGTGAAAGCTGCAGCATTGTGTGGATTTCAAAAATATTCGACTAGGTTCATAAAGATATCGACGTGCGGACGAGATCTACTGAGATCCAAATATATCGGTTTTGACAGAATACAAACCTGTACGAAATTTTTGTTTTACTTTAACGTGAAATTGACAAGTATACATGTAGTGCATATTGGGCATTATAGGACTATTTACTAATATTGAAGAATTGGGGGAAAAAGGTGCGCTTTGGATTTTCGAGTGTAGTATTTGTTACCTAAAATAAAGGATACCTTAAGAAAATCGAAAATCTTGAAAATGAAAATGTATGTTTGAATAAAATAATGACGAATAACATTAAATCATTTCAAATGCGGAACTAATCCTCTAAATGGCCGGAAGAGTTGGAGTATGGATACTTAATAAGTAGAGTATAGAGGGTGGGGTCAAACCGCACCCAGGAATATACGTGTTTCGAGCTCTCAATCACGCTTCGCTAGCTTCGCTATTGTTAGTGCACAACACGACCCACTGGGTACTCGCTTCATCTCGCTGGTATCTTTGATCTAACAGTGAACCAGTTCACCTTGGTTGTTTTATCTGTTGCGGCCCTGCAGATGCGTACGGCAGATTTTCTTTCATTCCGTGTACATATGAAAACCTACTTCGATAATGTGTACAGCTAGCTGCATCATAAGCGCCGTGAGCCACGTTTCTCGGACAATTGCAAAAAGATAATTGCGCATTCAGTACAGTACCTAACATGCAGTTATTAGTTTGGTATTGTGGTTTGTAAATTAGGAACTGATTAGTTACTAAACAGCAATCGGACGCTCGGTACACTGTTTATATATGTGAATGTTGTGGGCGGGTTAGGTCGAGTCCAAGGCTTGGCCCACTTCGATATCTCGCTTTCGTTATTTTTTTGGAAATGCCCTGATTAACTGCTGCGAATAGTGGCTTAATGAATGGCTATTCGACGTTTTCAATATTGATTTGTAGACTTCGGATGATGGTAGCGATAGTAGCTCTGGAGATCTGTTATTCACACAGTCATTTTTTCGTACTGTTCCAGCCCATGGCAAGATTTATTATTCTCTCATTGATGCCCTTCGATAATAACTACCTCTCAAAACGCTTTTCACAATATCGCTTCATAATTTTGTGCTTATATCCACCTCGCAGGTATTGCTTACACTTACACAGTTTACGAATACGGGTTTACAACAATAAAAATACTATGATTAAAATATACTTATTGTAAATAAGATAACAATCAACGCTCAAAAGCATACAATTGTTCTAATTTATTTCTTAACAGTGGAAACAGTAGGACGTATTTTTCAAACTATAATACTATCATTGTAGGCATTTATTGGTAAATCACATAAAAACTAGAACTGTAGAAGTCAATGGGTCTCCATGCGATACTTGCCATCGTGGGAATTAAGTCAAAAAAGTTTTTCTGATGATGTTTTTTGTCCAGGAATAAACTAAAGTATATGAAGCAATGGATCAAATCAAAAGCGACTTTTATTCGAATCAATTACCAATGAATGAACTAAAAGCAACGAAATGGGCAAATTTCTCCGTAAAAGGGAAAAAGCATTCCGTATTCTTGCAATAATTAACTCATGATATATTAGCGGCATCTTATGTAATAGCAATAAGTGCCGCGCTTGCTAATTATGGGAAAAAACAAACAAAGCTTAATCCGATTTGCAAGCGGACCAAAACGAGCGGTTAGCCGGAGGCCACTAATAAAATCTAAACCATTATTAAGTTATTGAGAAATGATCTCGTTATTATTTCAAACAGACAAATAAAACTAGAAATAATAACGGCATAGGTATACCCACAGAGAAAGCTCTTACTTACAAATACTGGACACTTATCGTCATTGAAATAAGTTCTCGAATTAACTTAAAATTAGTTTCAGTAAAATTACGCAATACGTGGCGCTAACGAGCGATCTAATTAATCGAACTGATCATTACAAGCCTTACAACAAGGTACTCTATAAATATAAATATTTGCTATAAAATTAAACTGTCAATGAATACTGTGCACCTAATTGATACATATAAAAGAAAGTTAATATTCATATGTATTGGACAGGTGCATTTTCATAAGCGTTCGCTTATTATGGATATCAAGGGATAAAAGTACAACATTCCTTCGTAGGTGCGAATATGTATATGATTTTTCCTGAACATAATTTCCTCCCACAAGTAAGAAACAGCAGTTATTGTAACTTCGGCTTGCTCGGGAAAAATATTGTACTTTCGCTAAGGGTATAGTAAAAGAGTAATTTAATATTTTTCAAGTTTTACATTTTTTTACAGGCTGACAATAAAATTTTTGCAGCGGTCAGAAGTTAAACGCGTACAATTCCAGCGCTGCATATTAGAAAAGACCGTTCTGGTTTGGTTGCAGCTGCTCGCAGACCGATCTTACGAGGTGTACCTTCAGAGCAGGAATGTAACGGAGGTAGTTTTATCGGAACCGAAACCGGAGTCGGAGTTTTTAAATTTGCTTTATCGGAGTCGGAATCGGAGTCGGAATCAGGGTCAGAAGTGGTGGCATGAGAGAGAATTTTTATTTAAGGACAAATAAAACATTATTTAGTCAATTTTTTTTCATTTCAATTTTAATTATAAAATAAAACACGAACAATGAAAAAATAATTGACGATAGAGTTCTCAGTGCACGTAGTGGAAGTCGGGGGGATTCCCCGCGCGACATGTATGAAGTTCATACTATGAACCTGTTCATAACAGTCGACACAGGCCGCCGCGCCGCCCCTACGTTATGCTTCGACCTCCGATTAAAACCTTCAATTTAAAAGTGTCGGAGCCGAAGTCGGAACCGAAGGTGTAATAATAATCGGAAGTTCCGACTTAACGGAACCGGAGTCGAAGCTCCGTAACATCCCTGCTTCAGAGCTACACAAGAATTTTATTTAAATGGGAAACTATAAAAGGTTGCCTACCTGACTGGCAACTTATCTTTCTGATGGATGTATTAGGCAGCTGTTCCCAGCATGAACTTAACAAACTAAAAGTAATTTCTCCTATCGAATAGAGATACGCCTATCAATTGTATTTCAGTTGAGTAGAAATAAAAAATCTTAATAAAAAATAGAAAATATAAAAAGTATGCGGACCTTACCTAAAACTATTATTTGCCT
This sequence comes from Agrilus planipennis, assembly GCF_000699045.2. Taxonomy (NCBI): domain Eukaryota; kingdom Metazoa; phylum Arthropoda; class Insecta; order Coleoptera; family Buprestidae; genus Agrilus; species Agrilus planipennis. Next base: position 333,357 of record NW_020438866.1, on the reverse strand, counting down.
ACCTCTACTCTATAGTATTGCTTCCATCTGACAGGATTTCTTGGAACATCCTTCTAAATGTTGCAAACCAAAACGTCCTCACAATAACTTAAGAAAGGATAAGTCCATTTTTATTTAATTAATGCATCAATGTAATACGATAACAACTTTTAATTACTTGCATTCCAGTTACGTTGTTTTTTTATTGTCCCCTAAAGTCATTGAATGCGGGATTTATACGATTCTAATGAGCTTTAAGATCATCAAAGTCGATGTGAGTCGTTAAGGTAATTTTTATTTATGCATTGAGTTTCTGCCATAAGTCAGTTACACCTCTTCAATGTGGTTTCATAGCTTACGGCCACTTCCACTGCGTAATAATAATAGCAGTCGCATTTGACTTCTTCTGTCTAGGCTTTTTTCTAGCTATTCTAACTATGCATTAATGAAAAATTTCTTGACCGATAATTATTATTAAAAAACGAGTTTATTCGTCGTACCTATTAGAAAAAGTAGCGGTAATTGTTGACAGTACGTGAGTAATTGCAATCGAGCTACCGTTAGCTGAAATTGGGCGTGGATAATTGTTTTGAACTTTTTTGCTACATAGCATCTTCTATAATTGATATTTTATTACATGCTTTGTCGTAGCCCACGCTTAAATAACTAAAATCGTAATTAATAAAAAAAAAAAACTAATACTGAAGTAAATAGCACACCTGAAAAGGATGTTTAAAATAGCTGTGCAGATAAACTAAGAAATAATAAGAATGGTAGTGTCACAATTTTTTATGATGAATGAAATAACATCATCATCATAAGCAATATTAATTTGAAATCATTTTTTCGATTTTTTATTTACCCACTACAAACTACCTCAAATTAATGAGGGAAAAATTGTTGCTGTTGTCACACCCCCGCCGGGAATCGAACCCTTTGGCTTTACACACCAATGTTCTGACAATAGCAGCCACGACCTCTCGTAGTTTAGTGGTCAGAACATTGGTGCGTAAAGCCAAAGGTCCCGGGTTCGATTCCCGGCGGGGATGCGAAAACAGCAACAATTTTTCCCTCATTAACTCGAGGTAGTTTGTAGTGGGTAAATAAAAAATCGAAAAAATGATTTCAAATTAATATTGCATCTTAATTCACTATTAAGTAACTAACTATGTCATAGGATCATCATAAGGTTGTTATTCCTAAGACTGGTTGAACACGTACCTCCACTCTTTCCTATCCTGAGCTAAACTTCGCATTTCCCTAAACCTAGAACAACCCACATCCTATTTTCCTATTTGCGAACAGTAATCTAATCTATGGCTACCTCTACCCCTTCTAACTCCTTTTTCTGCCTCTAATATGTCTCTTTAATAAAGTAGTTGAACGAGAAATTTGTTTTATGTGATGCATTGCATTCATATTTTAACCGTGGCGACACCCCATACTACACCCTGATTTCATTTCATCCTTGCTGCATAAAACACTTTGAATAAAAATCGGTGTATCTCTGGTTTAGAGTACGTATATTGTTCATATCGATCTTAATTGTTTCAGACAAAATACTCAATTTTAGCAATCATGTTGCTTACTGTTAGTTTCGCACACACATTTTCGCAGGGAAGAAAATTACATTATCATGTACATAATTTAGTGTTGTCTGTTATCACTTTACACAAAATTAGCATTTCTTTTTCTTTTCGTAATCGACTTGCATTTACTCATGACACGGTCTACTCTACAAGGTAGAAATGTTATGTTAACTATCCTTTAAAAACACAAAGTCCAAGCACAGGTATGTGTTGTTACTAAACGCCCACCAGACGGGCGTCGCAGTCAATAATGTGGTTGCAGTTTTGTTGTTTAACAAAACATGTTCCGCTTTGCCTTCTGTAAACACGGATTGTTTGTTGTCTTAACTCAGCTGTTGACTTTAAAGTGCCATTTAATGTTGATGCGTTTAAAAGTCCGTGAAAATCAAACAAAACGTTTCGCTATAGTACCTACTAAAACAATGGCATTTGTACGTTAAGTACCTACTACGATACGTTCGTCGGTCGGTCGGTCGGTACTAATATTACTGCTACCTCAAGAGCAATGTACAATATACGTCTGTCTGTCTGTCTGTCTTGTTTATCAAGAAAAACAATCAACCAAATTATAGGTTACATATCCTACAGCGACCAAGTATGGCTCTATTTAAACTACTCCTATCGGACTTTAATATCTAATTTATTTTAATAACAGTTTTATGATGGTGTTTGCAAGTAGGTCTTCATAAAAATTCTATCAAAAAGATAACTATTAAGTAATACAATTTTTTATTGTAACTATATTGATTATTTTAAAAGATTGCATGCTATGTAGAAACGTATGCGGATGCGGAAGCGGAAGTGTAATGGTTTTAAGTGATTCTTTAATGTAGTGATCGTGCGCCCTTTTCGGGAATATTTGAATCTAACATTTGCATCATTAATATCAACAAAATAATCCCAAATGGTACTTCCTTTTTGCTTGAAAATTGCACTTTTAACTTAAAATTTACACCACTGAGCAAACACTCTTAGTATTTTCAAAATCAAATTATTAGGAGAAGCTGAAAGTCCTGGACGTTTCAAATTAAAGTACGAAACTAATAAGAGAATAAAATTTCAAAAATATCAACATTCGAAATATTAAGAAATAGATTTAGGCCCTAAACTTAAATTGTGTTTTGAAAACGGCCCAGTTCAGCCAACAGATAAAAATAATAAATTTTTACGACTTGTTTTATTGTGTCGATATATTAATTTTCAAAAAGATGAGAAATAAGATTTTATTATGTTCCCATAAGCTTCCGTTATAAAAATGCAGAACCAGATGGTGTTGCAACTCCAATTTGTAGTGGAATTGTTTAAAGAAAAAACCAAGTGGCAAAACTACTAACAGTTTAATTCTTGTTAACAGGTGTACAAAAAGAGCTTACATGGGTCGAGTTGAGTGTTGAGATCATTCTTTCGAAAATGTCTTTTATAATAAAGTTTGGTTCTGCTTCATAAAAATATTGGTAATGCATCGATTAAAATAAATGGTTTAGGAGAACTGTTTCATATAACAGTATGGTTTCGCTATGCAAAACGTTATTGGTCATACATTGAATTAATATGAATGTTGCATAGACAATTAATGAGATAAATGATATTACAAACGCAATACAGGCTAAAAGTTAATACACATACAGAGCGTTGAAAATACATATAAGCAGGGTGGAACCTAACAATGGAGAAGCGGATGTGAAAACGTATGCGGAAGCGGAAGTAGAGGTCTGTTGCAACACTACTGAGTACCTGCCAATGACATTTATTCTCTATAATTTTACTTCATTCAAGTGAAAAACGCGTTGAAACTTTATCCTTTATTGACATGCATATCTGTTATTTCCACCTGTATTGAGATGCACTCTCCAGCTATAACTCGCATTAAAATTTAATTCGCATGTATCCATATATCCTCAGGAGTTCATGGTGGGGGCATTAGATTTTCAGTGCTGCATACCTCAATATACTTAGGATACCATAAAAATGAGTATAATCTCACATAACTCAACACATCGTGCTCATATTAGTATATTATGCATCTTAGAGAGGAAAAGCAAAGAACACCTTTTGTTTATGCTAATCATCACTCAAATTTTCCTAAGTAATTGATTTAGCAATTGTACATATATCGCAAAAGATCTCCAATTAGACAAAGTATATATAAACTTTGCATGATAGGTTAATATTCAGGGTGGGCCAACCCATGGGCCAAAACTTTCAATTCATAGACATTGGCCTATTCGGGCTCACCCGTAGCTACATCCCGACATTCACAATTGCTTTATTTTATTGTAAACATTTGAATTGAATTCCTCAAAATGTTCACTCTATTATTTATTTTACAAACAGAAACTTAGCGATTGTTTACCGATGTCCTCATTTAAATAAGTATCTATCTAGTTTCTCTAATTCACATGGTATTCGGGCTCCAAAAATGGTACCTACTACGTTCAAGAAGGTATGTATTTTATTGTCCACTACACCGGACTAGAACACGCTGCTGACATTTCACTTTTCTCGTTGAATTTCTTGTGAAACAAAGTGCAAATACCGCGGGTGTATGCGAGTATCCGAGTACGTATATAAATTGGTATACACACAGAATACCGGGATGACTTGATCCGCTAAATTGCCTACAAAGTGTTTATGTTAGTGTTCCAACCCACGGTACACATTCGTTGTGTACATACAGTTAACTATCTCGGATAGCCGCGTATTTATTTGGATTGGAGTTAATGTCTTTGTGTTTATTCAGCGTCCGTGTTAAAGGAGAAATCTGACACCTTCTTCTTGCAGAACATAATAGCCCCGTATTTCTAATGGTAATCGGTAGCCCAGTGTATCCACATATTGTACAGTGTACAAACAAATTCATCTTTTATCACCTCTTATCTACTACAGATACACTTAACTGCTACTTAGAACCAATGCTCAGAAAACAGCCAATTGAGTGGTACACAAGTGTCATTACTAGTCCCAGTTGGCACATATAATGAGGTTTGTACTTGGTCGACGACCAAAATTTTCTGGGGTAGAAAACCATGAAGTCAACAATACATACAAATATATACAAGTGACCTACATGTGTTTGCACCTCGGTTTCCACAAGTCGTAACATCCCGGCCTAAGTACCCCCCTAACGTTTCGTATCCCAATTCAGTTATACCTTACTTTGAACTTCGCGCTCTTCATTATCATGTATATAAGTAATAATAATTATTATTATTCTTTATTATAAAAATTGACTTCGCACACTGTTATTCCTTGAAGATTTTAAGTTTGCTGATTCTTTATCTCTGCTACTTAATAAGCTGGTTGGTTGGCTTTCCAACATATTATTGTAGTAAAGGTACTTATTTCACACCGCACTACAAAGCCATTGACACCATAATATTCTACATACTTTTTTACATAAGTATCACTTCTTAATGCTTAGTAAATAGCGTCCATCTTCACAATTTCACGAGCGTTATTTTTATATTCACATTAGTTTATTTATTTTCCTAAAAATAATGCCAAAAGTACCTATTTCACACTGTTGCCAAATAATATTCTGCGCACTGTTTTAGATATGTATCAATTCATGGTTATTTATTTCTTTTTTCTTTAAATCACTGCCGCAAGAAAGTTCTAACAAAAACGACAAAAAAATAATTATTAACTATTAAGTATATTAGAATAAACTAGTACCTATGCTAATTAACAATATGTTTGTTTCAAAACACGTGTAAACGTCTTTTATTTTGTTTCAGTTTTCATCAATCATCAAATCCATCCAAATATTGTTCCTATCTATATCTATAAGAAGCACTAAAGACATCAATGGAGCGACATAGAAAATAACTGTGTAAGTAGTACATTAAAATTTCCATCTTTTAGTTTTTATTTCATGTTTTCTATTTGTATACTGTTATTGTATTAATTCATTAATTATTTGTATAAAAACTGAAAATGGAAAGATCTCGTCAATTAGTAATAAGCCAAATCGATCTGCCCATCACATTATTATACCTTCAAGTGGTTAAAACTAACAGGATTTCACAAAATTTGTAATTTACCGAATTGTGTTTTGTCTGCGACTACATGTCTTATATTTCTTAGTACAAAGGTATAATGAAAAGTGAAATTTCAAATGATGATAATATTTACTTAAACCACACTAGTGGTAGGTAGAAATATTTAAATTGCCTGCTCCAATTGCTGTGGCAAATTGGTGATTATAACTAAATTAAAAAATAATTAACCCATTCAACTGCAATTTCATAAAGTGTATTAATGTGGAAATAATTATTGGCACAAAAAACCCTCGTAATAACAAATGAATAATGCTGCCGTCTGCCTCAAGCTAATTGTATATATATTAGGTATCTTGTTAACGGAAATGCCGTGCAATTAAATAGGAAACTAAATTAAAAAACTCTAAATTCTGTAATTAAATACAGTTAATGCAACCAATGAGAATAGAGTTAGACGTATGTCCTATATTAATGGAACCATTAGTAATTTACTGACTGATGAGCATTTAAATACAATAATGCGAGTATGCATTTACTTACTTTGTATTTCAATACCAATGTGATAGTGTGAATTTATTTTTAACCGACGAAAAAGAAGAGGAAGTTCTCAAGTCGACGGGTATATTTTTTTTTTTTTAATGTATGACCAGGCAAATTTTTCCAGAAAAGTCCGATTTTGTTAGTTCTTTTTTTATTGAAAAGGGTATAGGTACCACGAAGTACCCTAAAAGTAGAAAAACAGGAGACAATTGTTAATTATTATTCACTCACTGATTGTAATGTATGACCACGCATAACTTTTGACAGAATGGTCCGATTTTGATAATTCTTTTTTTATTGGAAAGGGTATACCCCGAAGTTGGTCCCATATAAATTTGGAAAAAATTTTCAACCCTAGGGGTAGGAAAACAGGGGATGATTTTTAGTAGGAAAATAATAGTAATAGTAGACTGAAAAGTAAAAAATAATAACCCTTTATTTTATTAACCTTAATAAATAAGTTCTTCATTTAATGTAAGTATACCTAAGTAATTTTGACTCGACGTTAAACGATCAATAAACAAAGATCTCTAAATTACCTCAAATTTAAAGAAATTACCAAATAAAATTAACAATGCAATGGTAATTTCTTTAAATTTAAGGTAATTTAGAGATCTTTGTCTATTGATCGTTTAACGTCGAGTCAAAATTACTTAGGTATACTTGCATTAATTAAAGAACTTATTTATTAGGGTTAATAAAATAAAGGGTTATTATTTTTTACTTTTCGGTTTTTTCGGCGGTTTAATTTTTCTGTTAAAGGGTTTTTATTTAGGTTTCGTAACAAATTAGTTTGGAGAATACGGATTATTAAGCATGTAGTACTCTTGTTTATTAGCAACGGACGAAAACAAAAGAGGCGTAGGTATCTGTGCGGCCGACGGTATGTTAACAATGCTATTAATTTATACGGACACATTTTTACGCATGCTGACGATGGAAATCAATTTCGTTGGTATAATTAGCTTTCAACCCGTAACTTAACGAATTTCGTGATTTATAACGAGATTAAATATGAGTTGCGGCAGAAATGCGTACCGATGCATGAATTACTACTTTGGGATTGGCGAAAATAAACGTATGTCCGGCGAACCTTTTGCGTCTTATCAAAAAATAATCAGCTTTCGACAGGTCCAAATTTATAAGTGTAAGTAGACATACACATGTGATCTGCGCCTTGTTCACATGGGTGGACAGTTTTATCGTTGTTCTCGTTGTTGTTCTGTTCGATAATACTAAATAAGAATCATCTACAGAATATGTGACAGAAAAAACTGCAATACTAATTCTAAGTACCCTTATACTGTTCGTTTCAGGAAGTTAGAAATATGCCCCTTCCCTTTATTAGGATGCGCCGTAGCATAATTCCAAATTCAATCATATTTGTCTGCGGAGCTCATTTCTCCACCGATCATCGAGCGAGAACTAGACAAAAGTGTACAGTACCATTCGCAAAATTATTTAAACTGCTTCGTTAAAATTTAAGAATATGCTTTATTTAAGAGCATATTTAGCCAAAAATAATAACAAGTGAATTAACTTAACGCTCTACACACCTATAAAACTTGTGCTTTGTTTTCTATTGTTAATTTATATACATTTTTGTTTTAAGAAATTGCTAAACATTTTCGTCTAGTACTGTACAGTTCTAGCCGATCTTCTAAGACCGCCCACCGAGAGCTCTCCTCGTTCAAGCTTACTCCAACTATTTCTGTTTTGCTCACGCCTAGTGTGTATTCTTTCTATCTTCGCGCAGATTTCCTCAAGGTCACAATTCTAACAAATTGAAATGGACTGTACGTATATTACTTATTGGAGACAGTGTTAAAATTAAAATTTTTCACTTTTCTTTCTTAAAAGCCGAAGATACATATCTTCGTTTATCTGTACGTTGCCTATCTCTTTGAAATTTTCTTTTGCTAAACACTCATCGGAATTTTAATCTTCTTCGATATGAGTAGGTACGGGCTTAACTAATGCATTGTTAATATGCTTTTGTTTGGCAGCAGACAATTATAAGTAATTATTTTGCATTATTTTACGAAACGATATTGCTAATCTAGTTCTTACGAATTTACAATTATTATCGCTGATACAACAAAATTCCTAATGAACGTTAAGGAATTTTAATGCTTGATTTCATGAATGAATAATCTCTAGCATTTTTGAATCGTGTTAATTCAATTTTCGTGGCAAATACCAATAGATTAAACCATATTAAATGCAAATACAAAGAAACAGCGGAAAGGATTATACACCCACTTTTGAATACGGATTTAATATCTACAGCATTAAAACAGTTGTTAAGTGCGTTCTGTAATCCCCTGAACGCTGACAGAAATTATCAATTAGTTTTATTGATAAATACATGGCATTAGCAGAATTAAGAAATCTAAGTTTGTGTTAGCAAACAAAAATTGCTTTCATTAAGGTTTTGTAAAGCAGAATGCGAAATTGCGAGAATGGGAATTAGGACGAGAATGTAAAAATGAATCAATCAAATGCCTGCTACAAATATACGCCCAAATTTGAGATTTATTCTCTGCCGACAGGAAGTAGGTACTAGAAAATTTCAGAAAGTGAAAAAATAAAGAAGGTAGAAGCGTTTAGTCATTCAACAGTTGTTTAATTCCAACTGGAACACCTCAAAATAGTCGCGATTTTATATTTAAAATTCCTATTATAAGACAACATATCCTGGATATTCGAATTGGTATGTAGTTTAATATTTTCATTGTATGTTTTTATGGTCAGCTACTTCTAGAAAGTCCTATTATCAAAAGGGGTAGCTCCACAAAATTTTTATTACAATTTGAAGCGATAAACAAATTACAATCAATCAGTACGTACAACTGTTTAATGTATGAATCGTATATGTATTGGAGAAATACCAAGTTCTATTTGGTCATTTGCAATGTCTGCTAGTATAGGGTAGTCTCCCAAATAAGACCGAGTAGCATAGCCTAGAGGTTTAGACCATTGCTTAGCAGTTGGGAGGACGTCGGTTCGATTCCGGATCCATCTGCTTTGGTCCAAATTTTTCTGTAGTTTCCTTGAATCACTTAGGCAAATGCCAGGGCAGCAATATTCCACAGATAATCTTTCATTCTCCTCTGTCATCATTTCGTCCGTCTCATCTTTCTTATCCGAACCACCACCCACTCATTCTCACGATTCCTGAAAGGAGGTTGAAGAGGGCCTTCCGCCTTATCTTCCGCCGTAGTCCGGAGGGACTGCCCGTCCACCAGCATTAGTGACTAGTGGGAATGAAACACCCAAAAGTTCTCTTTTTCCAAATAGGTCTAGCAAACTTTAGCATTAAGATATATAAAATTGCTTCATAGCCTTGGCACACGGCAGGAGCACGGCATTATATGTGTGAGTCGATGACTACAGATTCTATAGATACAAGACTGGTACCAACTAGTAGATAAGGGTCTGAATTTTCTTTTAAACCAAACGGGCGCAGGCATTTACAATTCTTAAAGGTACTTGCATGTAATCATATCGGAATAGGACGGACGGTGCGGAACGGATGCATATTAACCGTAAGTTGCCGTCCGTCCGGCTCTGACACGTGTGCGCGAGCCTTAATTCTTCTAGAAAATAGGTTTATGATATACGTAAAATCGGCATCAGTTCAATCATAATGCATTAGTTATTACACGCACTAGAAGAACAGGGCACGCTGCGAATAAAAACGTTTTTATTTCACTGAAACCGTGGTCGTTTCATTATTATTTTAGACATGTCATTAAGTATGTCGATCGGGTTTATGGCAGCTGTATCGGTAGATAATTAAATTATGGGAGAGTAATAAAAGAGCCAGTTGCTTGTTACTCACCAACCACTTATTGTTGCCGTTATTGCGACATAAAGGCTCATATCCTTTTTATTATCCTCATACCTTGTATTAATAGTAACAGGTATCTATCTGTATTGCTAGACGTGATTCAGACAAATAAATCGTTCGATTTTGCAATTGTTATTAGCTAACAATTTTCTTTAAGTGTAGGAAAATTAGACATAAAAACATTTAAGTGTTTATGCATTTACTCTGTGACACAATTTGTCATCCGCTTAATTATCATGGAGAATATTGAGGATCAAGTTCGAAAACATTATAAACAAATGACAGAGATACTACTTTTACAAACTAATACAATGTTCCAAAGAAAACAGAAAGATCATTTGAAGATAGTGCTATAAAAGTTTAATCAAAGCATTTTTAATTTAAGAAAAAACACTAGACTTCAAAAATTGTTTCTTTAGGTAAAAAATACTGAAGCTGAGGAAGTATTGTATGGTGAAACAATCGTTAATGTGCTTTTTCTTCAGTTATAACGGGGATTCACGCCTACTAACAATAAGTTTTTGGTGGTTTTAAGTGGACAAATTTAAAATAAAGCAGAATGCGTTAAAAAAGTTTGCTTCGTGTTCTTGTAAAAAGAGGAATAATGACGAAAATAAAATAAAAGCTATGGAATTTCAAAACGTATTTCGTAAAGTCTAAAGACGCAATGATTCAACAGAATGCACTTCCTTTTGTGTGTCAATGATACATAAGGTCTAGATCTGTTAAAGAATAATTTTAACATTGCCAGAACAATTGTTTCGCACCGTAGGGCGCGCATGCGTTTCGTTAGAGCGTGGGTGGCCGTGATCCGCCTTTTTTGCGGTAAGTGTTAGCTCTTTGATTTCTCGACTCTGACCCCGATCGCGAAGGAGCGTTTTGCTATTGCAACACATACGCGAACGACGACGTCGACGCCGTCGTCGCTTAGCACGCTGCTGCATGGCTTTTCTGTCTGCACCTATTTACAATATAGAGATAACCAGTGACGTCGCGAAATACCTACCTGCTAGGTCAAAGCAAGCGATTTCTTTGTCTACGAAGCCGTGCAATTAGGAACCGATCTTATCGTACTAATTCGGTGGAAATTGGCACTTGGGTGTTTCGAATGAACACTAGTCAATTGTCTTGGCAAGAGAAAGAAATTTAGAAATCGCTTTAGTTTATGATTATCTTCCCTAAACAATTATTCTGGAGAAATTTAAAAAACGTTTGCGAAAAGTAGAGGTAGTGTTATAGTGTGTTATATGAAAAGAGAAGAATTTACAAAATTCAAAATGTACATCATATGTAAATTAAAAAATGTTTAGGTACCTTAAAAGGATAAATAAATTACCTAAAGGAATGCCTGCCCAAAAGGGATTTAGGTCTTCATTCTTCATTAGATTTAAACATGACTCTGGGACGTACAAACAGAGAAAAACAATAGAAACTATAGAGAAAATGGAAATCTGTAGAGAAAATACAGAAAAGCTTTAAAGAAGATTGAAAGAAAGTTAAAATTTTTTTTGCAGGACACTAAAACGAGATTATGAAAATAACTTACAAAACCTAAGTCATTGTATTATGAAAATTTACTTAGTCATTAACAACATTTCAAAGGCCTTAAAAGAAAAGCACCAATAGTATAATTTTATTTTCCCACCTACTTACGTACTACTGATCTATATTTCATATTTTTAAACGACCTAGAAGCTATCACACGATTTATTGCGTACGCTTTTAACGTCTGTCGGTACGTACGAGGTCGGAGGTCGACCTAAAAAAAAATTAAACAGTCAGATGAACAACTGATAGTGCCCAAAATGGCAATCGGCAGCTGAAAATGATACAGAACATGTTGTACATGTCGTTATAATAACTCGGCCAGAATGAGACTAGGAAACGAATTTAAACTGACAGTAATCAGTTGTGACTGCAAGGTCAAAATTGGGGGCGTATGTACGAAACTTTCCTGATACCATTGCACTGATAAGCTCGTATTACAACGAAGTGAATGTTAAACAGCAAAACAGAATTGTATTTGGCATGTCACGCAACAAAATGAAATAATTTAATTCTAATTATTACTGACTGGTCCAAATTTGTACGTAATACCACTCCCACCAATATCTAACCGAAGCCCTCAGTGTATAGTAATTAACCCTTAAGATTTTCTAATAATATTATAATATGTTCTTTAGAATATGCATGTATATTTGTATTTTTTTTAAAGATCCAACCAGTATTATTGGTATAATATATAAATATATGTGGTACAAATTACATTTTAATTTCATTAAAACAATTACGCGAAAACAAAATAAGTTTTTTATGGTGTGTAAACGACCGAATGCATACAATGTGTGTTTATTTGTTCAGCCGGTGTTCGGTTCCCAAAATAATTACAGTATAATAAATTACGAGTCATTACGGTTCATACACAAGAGATAATAGTCGACGACCAAAGGCATAAGAAGAAGAATGGAGGAGGCGTCTTTAAAACATAAATCATAATCGTAGGTCGGACAAATTTACACCGAGATAAGTTATTGTTTCCGTTCTACCACGTTTGCAGAAAGCTGATATCCAACCAACCATATATTAGTCGGAAACCAAAATCGTGCACTGATCAACGCATAATTGATACGTAGACACCTAGGTACATGACGGGATCATGACTACAACCTTTTCGAAAATATCTTGGAAAATCTCGAGGGTTCATGGAGGGCAATCCAACAATAAATAATTTAGTTTTAAATTAAAGAATTTGAAGATATAACTACAATTTTTTTTTTATTTCTTGTTTATGGTATTTCAGTATACGTAGTTTATTAATTTGTTTATTTTACTTATACTGTACCGAAATTTTCGCAGAAAAAGCCCAACAAATCATTTATTCCTATCCTTTGCATGATCACTTAACAAGGAAGACTACTAATTTTTTTTATTCGCCTACATATATTGTATACTGTGTAGATGCAAAAAATTTAAACCTTGTAAAAATTAGAGGAAGGTGCTCCCTTGTGCCTCCACCAAAATTTTGCGTTATGATAGTAGGTAAGGCAGAGATAATTAATTTAAAAAAAACTTGACGGAATCCTGTTGCTTGTTTCATGTTGCTTTTATTTCAAAATTGTCGATTCTATATAATAGTAAAGTATTTCTGTTCATGTTTTCTAATGATTATTATTTTGTTTCGTTAAAAATCTACAGAATTTCCTGTGTTCGATTAAAATTTGGTGTCACACCATCAATTAAGGAATTAAACTAAACAAATTACATTTCAACATTTCAATTTAAGAGAATAAATCGCTTTTCGTTCACAATCTTTTACAAATACGTTGACGATTCTAATTTAGTGACTTTCTCGAGAAAAGTCGTACCTTGCCCATAGAAAACGAGCGCAATTTTAATTCGTGTTTCCCAACAACAAGAACGAGACTCTATAACAGCAACAATCATCTTATATGTAGCCGGGAGCGGTGATCTCATTCGCCAATACTGAGACTGAATTTCAGGTGTCCACGGAGCGGCCCGGAGCATTTTACGTAATCTGAAACAAACATTAATTCGACCGGTCTTGTAATACGTTTGTAACTCTGCAAAATAACTTACAACAGTCGATGCTTATTTATATGTTACAGAATACTGTACTATAGTATGCCTACTACTACGCAGCACATTCTGTACCTCTATGTGTAGCAACATTGAAAATGGTGTACGGAGATACCGAACAAGAATTTCTAAACGTGATTTTCTATTCATTTCGTTTCGATTAGCATATTGTCCAACCGAACATTTGTCACATGCAACATGTACTACACGTGTTCGTAAAATTAGATAATGGCCCACTTCCGCATATTGATGCGGACAGAAACAAAAGTGCCGCTCGCGACATTCTTTGGAAAAGATATAGACGCTTTTATGATATATTTTTCATTTAAAAGCGTAACATCTCCTCCCAAGGGAGAATTCACGTTTAGTCCTTAACAGGAAAGGATTTTACCATTCTTCGTGTAGTTTCCACGCAGGGGAAGTTAAAGTACTTTTCTTTACTTGAAAGTTATGTCGCACGTTTTCCTCCCTAAAATCAAGAAAAATCGTACGTTCGGAGCGGGGGTGTGATAAAAAATTGTATACAGGACCCAGAAAAAAGTACACAGACTTCGGCTTGAGTGTCGATACAAACCGAGATGTACGTCCTTCCATTGCTGCGTAATATTTTGTCGTATTTTTTGCACCGTTGATTAAATTCTAAAAGTGATACGAAAATAGTAAAATATGAAATCTAATGTCAATAAATTGCATTAATGATGATGTCAATGGAATCCTTAATGCTTCGTGATCCACAATATTTTTTAATGTTCTGTCTTTATTTCACCTCAAGCACTATGTAATGTGAGGTGTTTTTAACTTGATGTAATCGAGTTAGATATTGGAATCATTCCAAAAGAACATTCTAGGAGACTTCGTGTTTGAAATATAGTGATCAAAATATGTCAAAAGTCACAGCATTTCTTTGAAAATTTGCACTTTTCGAGCTCCTGTAAATTTGGATGTGTGTAACCCCTAGGTATTGTTTGGAATGTTGTTCTGGATTCTGGGCTGATTCCGATATTGAACTGCATTATATCATGGGAACTTACGAAAATGAAAATTGAATAAACAGTAAAAGTCCCAAACATTTTAGGTATCACAACGCGTTTTGCATATTTTTGAGATTTTCAGTGTTTATTCAGCTAACAATAAGTTTCACACTACTTCAATTGATTTTCCTGTAAGATAAAAATTGTAGCATCTGCCGAAAAACTGAGCAAGCTAAGGATACTGCCAACAGAGCATCTGGTGCTGTAAATCGATCTTTGTATATAGGAAATAATTTGTAGCCATTTGGACGCTGTCCATGCTGATTAAATTTTCCTGCAATCAGAGGCTGCCATTCATGCTGTTGATTAAAGCATTAATATAATTTATATATTATTATTTGAGCTCGTACAAAAGTATGCACCTGTTTCAGCCATAAACAAATAATGAGCAACGGTGAGCATCTCCATTGTTTATTGTAATATAGCATACATTAGTGTTTTATATGCCCACATTCCAACATTAAACGTCTCTTTATACGCGTTGTCATCGCACGATGCAAAAACACCTCCGGTCACTAGCTGTCCAATAATTTGCACAATGTATCGAGATGCTTTATGGTCTCCATATCCATTTGTTAGCGTGCATAACAAACGTACGTAGGTAACGCTTAATGGCCTGTAAAATGAATATTTGTCCGTATAATTCTTGTTGTAGTCGCAGTTTGTTTTTTCATAATAAATCATCAACGCACTTGAAGGAGAACACCTGTTGCATCAAAAACGCTGAAATACTAGCAAAAGGGCAACACGAGGCGACTAACATTGCGAATGATAATTCTTAAGCTTTCCTAAATGATTTCAAAATGCGTCTTTTAAACACATGTCGTAGAGAGGTAGCGACTCAGAGAAACATTACATCGCATGAACGTGAAGCGTTACATGAAAATGATGAGAATACCGTGGAAAGAGAAGGTTAGAAATAAGGAGGTATTAGAACGAGCAAGAAAACAGAGGGCGCTATGGATGTCAATAATATTCCCTGTTTGGATTCGAGAGTGAAAAGAATCAGAGCCAATAAAGATTGTAAGGTTTTTATTTTCAGCGTGGATCTGACACCACCGTTTCGTAATGATGCCAGAAATGGAGGCTGTTATTCTTTTCTGAACAAGGCTAGTAAAGTAGGAAGAGGAGACTGTGGTAAACATTAATTAAAAAAATAAAAAGGAAGACTCACCCCTAATTACCACAAAAAACTTTTTGATTTTTTAAGGTTAGCAAACATAATGAACTTAAATATTAACGTGAAAATTCATTGTCAATTTTTTACCAACTACACATTACCTCACGTTACGTTATTGAGGAAAAATTTGTTGATGTTGCCATACCCTCGCCGGAAATCGAACTCGGGACCTTTGGCTTAACGCACCAATGCTCTGAGCACTGCCAAAGGTCCCGGGATCGATTTCCGGCGAGGGTATAACAACATCAACAAATTTTTCCTCAGTAATGTGAGCATTATGGTGGGCAAGAAAATAAAAATGAATTTTCACATTAATATTTGAGATTAACCACTCCAAGTTACGCCAAGCCCACCTGTAATAGTCCTATTAACCTTAGGTCTCGATGTCAGACAATATAACGCCTGTGTTGTCTTTTCCTACTATAATGGTATGATTTTAATCTATTAGAGAAATTCGAGTTACAGAAGCTCCTCTGTATATGTAAAGATAAGTAAATGCTTTGCATCATTCAAATATTAATCTGGTTAAAATATCAGCGCGTTACTAGGGACTTTATCAGTACTCACCCATGTACAAAAAGGGACATTTTAATACCGCCGTTTTGAGCTTTGTAAAGAAACCAGCATGTGACAATGTTTACACAAATGATTAAGTTCTTACCTCCGTTGACTGTTAAGTGGTTCCTGTTTATTATTAGAGTCGACTCCTTAATGGAACATTAATTTGTAATTGCTGCCACGTACCTACCTATCTGAAATCGAAAAAAATTGTGGAAATCTGTACTTTCACGAATGCGCTCCGCTAAAAGCTCCGAAAGCTCTTATACAAAACCGTTATGGAAAGTGCTAATGCGCACTATTTTATGGCAGTTTTATTTGCTTCACTGGACTGGCGATATTTTTTAACCCTTTCCCATCTGATTAACCTGCAACTTTTTGCTATTTTAATTATCTCTAACACGATACCGAACAAGTAGGCTGATCATACATGCGTCGTCCATTTCTTTATTATTTCTATAGCCGAGCCGTTTGCCACCTTTCTTTATTGAAGACTGTTTAGAAGTGAAGTGTAAGCCATTTCAACATTTACTTACAACATGATAATTTAATTCAACGCGACTGATATTAACCGTCAAGATTAAATGGAGCCTATGGATACATAAATAGATAATAAAAAGTATTATAACATTTGCAGTGTCCGATAAGTATATAATCATAAAGTAAATTGAAGATGCATACGATTAGAAGTCAACACTTTTTGATAAGGAAACTATTTTAAATGTTCAAATATCTCCCAGTAATTTCCCATTAAATATTTCAACTATTTTATTGGAATAGTAAGCGTAATATGTCCTACCTCAAAGGGGCAGTTTTATGAAATAGATTTTTACATACATCTTTCTTTGTCGATGTTCGCCACATTGTAAAAAAAGTTTTTATTGTATTACCTACCAGCTCCTACTCGTGACTTGGTCTGCGTGAAGCTACTATATTTCCTAATTGTAACAAATAAATAATTACAAAAAGTAGCCCAAATCAGTCTTGATTTCTTCCGCTTCATGTCTTTAAAGCCCTATACAAATCGGTTCAGCTATTTCGAAAGACTAGTTTAAAAAGTGCACAGTTATTTTAATATTGCAGACATTTTATTTTTATGTATGCATGTAGAGTGGAATTCGTTTAGTATGACTCCGCCTATATTGACCAACCGCTTAATATGAAGTAATTGCAATGTTAAGTTTGATTTTCATATTAAATTCTCTATAGGAAAGTTTGGATATTATGACTCTGTTGAAAATGACATATCGTTTATTGTGACTGATTATCAAGAAATCATATCCGGCTATAGTGGCCCAAATGATTAATAATAAGATTTTCGCTCATATTTCTGACCCTACTTATGTATATTGATTTATATAATTCATCGTTCTTTTTCTTTTTCTGTTAATAAATATATACAATTTGTAGTTTTTCTCTCTATTAATCTAAAAGTATGATGTGTTTGCCATTTCCCTTCGATGTTATTATAAGCGGATTCTACTGTATGTTGTCATTATACTTACTTATACATATGTTAAATATTAAAATCTTATAGGTGGTTGCTTTGTGCTCGTATGAAATTAAAATATGCACCTACCATTTTAGCGTGCTGTACGAAGAAGACGTCATGCATTTTCCCCTATTATTTGTGGTTACAGCATTTTCTTTCGATAAATACGACATTTCCATTTATGGCAAATGCATTGTAAGATATGATACTTTATTGCTTGATGTAAACGCTAACCATTACGTTGATAACAGTTTTATTCGTCGATAAATTATTAAAAAGCAGTTAGTTGTATTGTTTTGCTATTCCGACAACTCACGATTGTAAATTTCTGACTGCAGAAGTATTTCTACAATTAAATATGTAAATTGCCAACAACAAAATATAAACAATCGTACAAATAAAAAACAAAAGATATAATGTTTCCGATATCAAGCCACTTTAACAGCATGAAGTAACTGTTTTAATAAATATCTGTTTTCGAACATTTTATCTATTTGTTATGTTAAGGGTTAAGCAAGTAACAATAGTTCGTTTTTCAGAGTTACGTAATTTATAAAACATTAAAATTTATTAACTAAGTTTGTGAAAATCAGCTAGTCTGCCACGCGGGCTTCCCCGAGTTCAATTCTTAACCAATTTAATACCTTTTTTTCTTCTCTGCTAGTAGAGATTAGAAAGTTTAATTTACAAATAGAATAAAGCTATTAAAAAATCACAGTAATCGCCTAAAGTATTCTCGCCTATTTTAGTGTTTTCCGCCTGATTATTTAAGGTCAAAGGCTTCAAATTTGTCACGGGGCAATTTCTACTTTCTGCATCCAATTACAGAGTTTATCAAATTTCTTCGCGTCTTTTTTATTCAGTTGTTTATTGCCGCCAATAATATCATTTGCATACACATTTAACACATGTGTCCATAGTAACGTTTCGTATATTAGAGTTTTTGATTGTCGCAGTTGTTAGCGTGTCCATAAAAAATGTTTGACGCTAATTAATCTTCGACATCTCCATTTCGTACCGCTTTGTATGAACCGATTAGGATAAAAATGGTTGCAATAGTTCTGTACAAATATTTCTTATAAAACGTTAATTAACAATCAAATAATTATCCCTCACGCTGGTTTAAATTATTATTATTTATTATCAGTCGACGCAGATGACAAAATAATAAAAAGTAACACGTTTTATTTATTTAATAACAAAAAACGGTATTATAATTCACCTGTCAACCGCAATTAAAAGCTTAATTTAAAAATTACTACCTGAATATTATTAATTTTAATTATTGTTAAATTCTTAGTGGTTTTGTCAAGTTGTAAGGCAACGTATCGATCGTCATGACTAATTGATCTATTTAAATTCATGTTTGACTTGATTTAACAAAGTAAGATAATTTTTTTGTGATAGCGCTGGCTATAAATATCAGTCTTGTGCAACAAACAAACCTCCAAGTTCGACTTTTTACCACTCGAACAAGATATTAAATAGCTACTAATTGTTAAATAACAATACAGTTGTATGTCTTGTTATTTTACGGTTCGTATGGTAGGAATAATATTTTTTTATTAAACATTACTGACATAAATGAAAGAAGTAATGTATGTAGTTGATTTTATCTGCGCACCTAAGGCTAGCGATATCAAGCAAGGAAAAAAATGGTATACATTTACAATCGTATTTGTAGACTCATTGTTATTTGTGGAATACTAATTATTTTCTAATGGCGACAAAGAAAAAACAGAGCAGAAATTTTCCTCTGCCATTAACATAACAACTTATATTCAATTACATACAGAATTAAATTATGGTCTGTAATATTTTATGCAATTGTAAAAAATTGTTTCAATTGTCTTTGTTTTCTTACAGATATCTTAGTCGTTTTAATACTGAAAACTCTAACATTTACTCAATTATATTCTCATTAAACATGTCCGTTACATAAAACACTAATCTCTGCGGTATATTAACCAAGTTTATGACAAATGTATTTTATTATTATTAACAGAAAAACAATTAATTTCAACTTTGCATTTGTTTAATCTGTTGTTAATATAGCAGTAGAGGCCTGGGGGACAATCATATAAAGTGTTCCCCTTTTTATTTAATCAAAATCCAATTTATGTTGTTACGTAAAATTGAACTAAATCTTTTCCAAAAACTATTTTACTTGTAATATTCAACGAAATGTGTTAAGTAGTCAATTCTTTGAAATTCTTAATTGAGACTTAACAAATGCATACATACATTAGTTTTTACTTTTTTATAAGTTGGGTAAATTTAAACGATTTTTTTTCATTCAAACGTGTTTGTTAATTAAAAAGTTAGAAAGAAGAGACATTTCAGTTACAAGGCTTTGCAACCCTTATGAAAATTAACTATTATATGACTGTTGTAACATTGAAAGTAAAGTTTCGATCAACATGGGTGAAAAAATTACAGATGAAAAACTAAAACTGAACTACTGATTTTAACCAAACTAAAAATTAATTCTAATTAAGAAACACCGCTCTTTGTGATCTGCTTTGATCGACAATTATCAGACTACATCGAACGCGATTGCGAACGATAAATTTGAAAAAGGTTGTTAAGGGTGTATGTTTGGAGCACGGCGCTGTACGGATGCGAAACAAGGACAGTGGGCGCGGCAAAAGAGAAAAGGTTAGACGCGTTCGAAATGTGGTGTTACAGGCGAATCATGAAGATACCGTGGATAGAGAAGGTTAGAAATGAAGAGGTATTAGAAAAAATAGAAGAACAGGGGACTCTATGGAAGTCAATAAGAAATAGACGAGAAGGCATGAAGGTCTAGTCAGCGACATATTAGAGATAGAAACGGAAGTTAGGAGGAGTAGAGGTAGACCTACATTAGATTACTGTTCGCAAATAGTTAAGGATATGGGTTGTTCTAGTTTTAGGGAAATGCGAATATTAACTCAGGATTGGAAAGAGCGGATATGCATGCCCAACCGGTCCTAGGACTGACGACCATATGATGATGACATACAGAAGAAACCAATATATTTTTAGGTAAATATTTATTAAAAATTAGGGATTGTTCAAGTAAACAGAATTGTAACATAGTCCATTTTGCTAAAATGTATGAAAATATATCGTGAAGAAGATGGGAATAAATTATTAAAAAGCAGTTAGTTGTATTGTTTTGCTATTCCGACAACTCACGATTGTAAATTTCTGACTGCAGAAGTATTTCTACAATTAAATNTAGGACTGACGACCATATGATGATGACATACAGAAGAAACCAATATATTTTTAGGTAAATATTTATTAAAAATTAGGGATTGTTCAAGTAAACAGAATTGTAACATAGTCCATTTTGCTAAAATGTATGAAAATATATCGTGAAGAAGATGGGAATATCATGAAAAAGATGTCTGAAGCACACGCTTGCTGGCTTCTAATAATTGTTACAAGTTAAATCCATGTTAACTTTGAATTATGTCAACGCTTATCCACATTACTAAGTACGGAATAGTCATTTTAAAGTGTGTCAAACATAGATTATGTATGATTTTTGCGTCAGAGAATTCTTCAGTTTCCAATTCGCATTGTACACGTCAATTATTTCGAAAAGGCATCGGGTCTTGATTCTTATAAACGTATTTCTTGTTAGAGGCATCTCTATTTCTGAACAAAGAAAGGAAAAGCGACTGCAGTCTGTTAAGAATAATTGACGTTTGCCGGAATATCGGTTTATGCTTAATTTGAATTTCAGACACCTGTTAACTTGTGGTAAGTAGATGGTGGTACCTGACTCGGCAACAATGTTACTTTCCATCTCTGACGTTGACACATACTAACCTGTTCCAATCTTATTATATTTAAATCCGGCCGATACAAAGCTGTTGCCGGTGTATTGTCGCCTTTTGTTTTCCTATCCTCTTGACTCTGCGATCGCATTCGTCACATTTTTTCCCGAAGACAATTGGCAATTTTTGAATAAATAAAATCCCGGCAATTATAATTATGTTCCGTAATATCAATATAGATTAAATGGAAAAGCGTTTGCTGTATCCTCGTATTCAGTAAAGAGGAAAGTAACATATCTATACATCGAAGACGCCATCAACATCATTAAAGAGAGTACAACTGTAGGGATATGTGTGCAAGGGCAAAAGATTAGTATGCTTAGATTGGCAGATGATATAACAACAACAACATCTAGCAAGGAGGACCTAGAGATAACTTTGAATAAAATGGAAGCGGTAGGTACTGACAGATCAGTACTGTATGAAAATAAATAAAAGTAAAACTAAAATACTGGTATGCAAGGGAAAAAAAAGTCGGGAAAGAGCGAATATAAAGATAAGAGACGAAAAATTAGAAGAAGTGGCTGATTTTAGATACCTAGGAAGTCAGCTAAGTCAGGATGGAAGGAGTAGTAGGGATATAAAGCAGAGGATAGCGCAGGGTCGTGTCGCCTTTAATAAAAAGAAGTCACTTCTATGCTCGCGAACCGTTAATTTAGAAATTCGAAAAAGGTTGTTAAAGGTGTATGTTTGGAGCACGGCTTTGTACGGGTGCGAAACATGGACAGTGGGCGCGGCGGAAAAGAAAAGGTTAGAAGCGTTCGAAATGTGGTGTTACAGGCGAATCATGAGGATACCGTGGATAGAGAAGGTTAGAAATGAAGAGGTATTAGAAAGAATAGAAGAACAGAGGACTCTATGGAAGTCAATAAGAAATAGACGAGAAGGCATGAAGGTCTAGTCAGAGACATATTAGAGGCAGAAACAGGAGTTAAAAGGAGTAGAGGTAGACCTAGATTAGATTACTGTTCGCAAATAGTTAAGGATGCGGGCTGTTCTAGTTTTAGGGAAATGCGAAGTTTAGCTCAGGATAGGAAAGAGTGGAGGTACGTGTCCAACCAGTCTTAGGACTGATGATGATGATCCCAACATATAACTCGAAGAACCACCGTAAAAATAATACACAGACATGTATATGTACATTTATTTACACTTTTTACATGTGCTTGATTATAAATTGTTTATAAGAGGACTTTCTTAGTTGAGCATACTTTGGACTCAAAAATTGATTCGGCTATTGCTTGAACGTTGAACTGTGTAACATTGACTCTCGAATCTTAAAATTTAATATTTATGTCACCCTTCAAATGGAAGGGGGCAATAACCAGAATTATATGTATTAATACACACTCAAATCAAATTCCGTTCGAAAATGAAATAAAAAATGCAAAACTAGTTGTCGTGCAGGTAACGAGCAGACACACACAAACAACTTAGATAATCATAATATAAATAGCTGATTATAAAGATGAACCTAATATTTACAGAAAGAGATTGAACGAGACCACATTTCTGAAATTTCCAAATGAACGAGATACCTAAAGAGACAAAAAAAGTAATAAACTTGTCTACAATTCACAATGGAATTTTTAAACCTAGTTTTTCTAACTATCTACTTAATGGCTAATGAACTCCAACAATATAATACAATGCCTAACTATAGAATAGTAAAAATATGTACAAATATCGGCAATAGTCAACACAGACATTACAGAAATTTGGAAAATTCCATATTTTAATTATTGTTAAAAGGTAAACAATAAAGCTTCATTTAAATAAAAGGCGTGTAACAGAAATAAATAATATATAAATCGGGGTTACAATTAGCCAAATATTTAAGCTCCTTTTTGTTGAAGTATTATACCAAATTCACCGCAAATTATGAAGAAAATAATAATAATATGTAAATATTTCAGTTGCGCATATTATAAACATCGTTTGTAGATCATTACTGAGAAATTTGTTGTATATATATTCTAGATACATAAAAGTGGAATAAAATAACATATTTATGTTAATACCCGATCACATTTGACACATTGACCTGTAAATTGCTCCACGATTCGATCAATACCGTTTTGTAACTGAATCATTTGTAATTTACAGGAGGGTCATAATTACGGAGTGATTCTGTTTTCTATTAAAATAAACGATCATGGTTTCATCTGATGGCATTGCAATTAATTAACCAGAGGTAAAACAATTATTGTTAGACTTATATGTACCTCTGAATTTCAATTAACATAAAAGTATGATAGAGATCGAATTATGTAATTAATTATAAAATATGATACAGGTAATTCATAGATAAATTTATAATTATTGCGTAAATACAGTGGCGGGAATCTTTCAACTACTTCTCAATTTTATTTTTATATGTATGTTACCGGAAATGTATCAAATCCGTCATTGTATACAATTCCTAGGAAATGTGTGTAATTCCTAAAATCACCCGGAAATGTGTAAAATAAATTATATAAATTTCCTAGGAAATCCATACAGCAAACACGATGATCTTGAATTTTTAGTAAATTGTAGAGATGATAATGCTTATCATTATATATATATATATAGGGTTGTTCGGAAAGTCATTTCGTTTTTTCCCGACAGAGGATTTAATTGTATTCTTTTGCACCCAACTTCACATTTAAGCCGTATAATTTTTATATGCTTTGAGAGCTCATATAGCAAGGCGTGTGTGTGAAAAATTCCAATTAATTCTACGCAGTAGTTTTTGGTTGGTGCCCTTTTAAATATGGAGCAGTATTTTCGACATATCTTACTGTTTTACTACAGAAAGGGTAAAAATGCTGTTCAAGCCAGAAAGAAATTGACTGATGTGTATGGAGAAGGTGTGTTGACAGTACGCCAGTGCCAGAACTGGTTCGCTAAATTTCGATCCGGCAATTTTGATGTCGAAGATGCACCACGTTCGGGAAGGCCGGTTGAAGCTGATAAAGACGCGATAAAGGCATTAGTTGATGTGAACCGGCGAATAACAACACGTGAGATCGGATTGAGGTTAAATTTATCAAATTCAACAGTTTATGACGACTTGAAAGGCCTGGGATTATCCTCGAAGCTCGATGTATGGGTTCCCCATGTTCTCACAGAGAGAAATCTGTGTCGCCGCATTGACGTCTACGATTCGCTTCTCAAACGTCACGAAAATGATCCGTTTTTGAAGCGCATCATCACTGGGGACGAAAAATGGGTTGTATACAACAACGTCAAACGCAAGAGGTCATGGAGCAAAAAAGATGAACCGGCTCAAACCATTTCCAAAGCCGATATTCACCAAAAAAAGGTGATGCAATCTGTTTGGTGGGATTTTAAAGGAATCGTTTTTTTTTAGCTTTTACCGAATAACACAACGATTAATTCGGAAGTCTACTGTCATCAGCTGGACAAACTGAATGATGCACAACAGAAAAGGTCAGAACTAATCAACAGGAAAGGTGTAGTGTTTCACCAAGACAACGCGAGACCTCACCCAAGTTTGGTCACTCGCCAAAAGCTTTTGCAGCTTGAATGGGATACAATGCTACACCCACCATATTCTCCAGACCTGGCACCATCGGATTATTATTTGTTCCGGTCACTCCAAAATTTTTTAGACGGTAAAACCTTCACCTCAAATGAGGAGGTCAAAAACCTCCTCGATCAGTTTTTTGCCAGCAAAGACCAAAAATTTTATGAGCGTGGAATTATGCTACTACCAGAAAGATGGCAAAAGGTGTTGGACCAGAACGGTCAATATATAATTTAATAAAGTATTTGTTTATTATACGAAAATTGTCTTTCATTTCCACAAAAAAAAACGAAATGACTTTCCGAACAACCCTATATATATATTGGGCGCGTAGATCATAATGAAGCTTTTCGAAAACATTATTCTAACATATCAACCCGCCTCTGGTGGACAGGGGCATTACAGATACTTACTTCAGTCTGTCATCAATGTACCTAATAATCATACAATAACGTCACTAATCTGCAAACCTAACCTAACCAAACAACGTCACCAATGCATATGCATAAAACGATCGCACCAGATTCTCTGTTTACTAACATTTTATTCACAGAAACGTATACATTTCCCAGGATATGTGTGTATTAAAAAATCTTTGAAACAATATTTTATACATTTCCTAAATAGCCTCGGAATTGTATACATTTCCTAGGAATTGTATATAGTTCCTAGACTTCATTCATTTCCGGTAACATGTACACTGACATGTAAAACGTCTGTTGTAGTAAATATGTAGATATTTGTAATTGTTGATAGCGTCGGCCTCTTCTGTTACGTTTTATTTTCGAATTTATTATGTCAATAGCCGTAAAATGGTATGATGAGTATTTCTTAGGTATTTACTTATAGCAATTTATATTTACAAGCGCTAGCGCTTGGCCGATGCCAAGTAATTGCCAGCTCATTACGGGCTAGCGCTGGCTAGATAAGTGATCCCATTTCGTGAAACTTCCATCTTTTGGTGCAGAGCGTTTCTCGGTTGAGAAATAACGCCAATTAATTTATCGCATTTGAGCAACTACGGCACAGTGTGCTGTGATGACCTTCTGCGCCACTATTTTAGGCCATTATTCATAGCGCGAACAAAACGGATGAATTGCAACACGATTATGCTCGACTCGAGACACGTCCGATGATATTGTTCCTATAAATTTTGTAAAGAAAAGAAAGCAGATTATACAGCATACCCAGAAAAAATCCTTTTTCATTAGGATTGGAAGTAAGTTGACAAAAAATAAAATAATATGGGAAATTTATCATATTTCACCCAGCAAAAGTATTCATCATCATCATAACATCGTCACACTCCTTCCCATCCTGAGTTAACTATTTATTAGTAATTATTAAAATAAATTAGAAAAAGTCGCTGATTACCGATATTTCGCAGTCAGGTTGGTTTTAACAAAAAGAAATTATTTTTGTAATTGCAATCGGTTAATTTGAAAATTTTATTAAGTGTATGTTTGAAGTTGCGGGAAATAAAAAGCTTGAAGCGTTTGAAATGTGGTATTAAGAGATACAAGAAGTTGGAAATGGGGAGATAATATGTAAGAGAAGAGAGAGCGTTATGGAAATGGGCCTGAAACAGGCAAGATCGGTTAGTAGGGCACCTTCTGAAACGTGAAGGCATCATTATTATAGAGACATATTAGATACAATCATGGACAGTGGTTAAATTAGATTATTTATTGTTCGCAAATACATAGCTAGAGACGCAGGCTGCTCTAGTTTTAGACAAATACGTTGACTGACTCAAGATAAGGAGAAGTGGAGGTGTCGTGAAGTCACTATGATGAAGAAAACAGATCGAAAACAAGCGATATGAAAATTCTACAAAAAGACTAATGTTATAATTGTCTGAATCATTTTCGAAAAAGCGTGAATATGAAGAAAAGTTTTGAGGTTAGTGTCTTGATGTATCATCGATATCTCCAGTGCGAACTATCTTTGATGATGTATTATTTATACTAAAACTGCATGGAAACCATCAAAAAATAACCTAGAAATTTTTAACATATTAGTAAATTATTATTTTTTGTTGACTTATCGCAAAACAAAAAAAATACTCAACATTAACGTGGACAATTTCGATATCATGCGCTAGAATATCAAAGTACATCTTGTTCGACATTAAAATATCATAAAAATCTTATTTCCCACATACAGTCACTAGTATAAATAGAATTTGTATTTCATTTTCTTAATGACTCGTAAATCTAAAGATGATTCCCGTTAGTAAAACTGATTTTATGGACTTTTATTTACACTGATTGTATCTGATACGAACAAGGTTTTCCTACAACGTGATCAATTATCGTATCAGATTGAATTTAAATGTGGCGGACTTTATTGTTATTTGTTTAATAATAGATGCCATTACCCTGACTTTTTACGATCATTATGTTTAAATAATAAATGCTCTTAAAGTAATAATATTGATGATATTTATTGAATTGAATTTTTAAACAGAAAACGATAAATCTCTATACGTGTATGATAAGGTTGTCGATCTTATCTGTCTTAAAACTGGTTGGTCATGCGTTTCCACTGTTTTCTATCCTGTTCATTCCAGATCCCTAACTATTTATTGCCAGTAAGATCTACCTCTATCCCTCTTAACTCCTGTTTCTG
Source organism: Agrilus planipennis (assembly GCF_000699045.2). NCBI lineage: Eukaryota > Metazoa > Arthropoda > Insecta > Coleoptera > Buprestidae > Agrilus > Agrilus planipennis. The sequence continues at coordinate 305,544 of NW_020438866.1, read as the reverse complement.
CTTCTAACATGTGAAGAAGGTGTCCTATATCAGCCTATTTCTTATTGACTTTCACACTGCTCATTCCTAACCTTTTGTATATCCACGGTATCATCACCGTCCTCCTGTAACACCATATTTTAAACTTTTCCTTTGCCGCTAGGCCCACAGTCCATGTTTCGCACCCGTATTTTTTTTTTTTTTTTTTGAATTTCACAACCATAAAGGTGACTTCCTTTTTTTTCTTAGAGGCGACTCGACATAATAATTCTATATTTTATATACCTTCATACTTATATCCGTAATAAATTTTAATTAATTAGAGAGAATAAAACACGTCATTTGTTACATGTGTATCTATATAAATTGTAGCAATTGTATTATTTATTTCACAAACGATTAATACTTGTGTATACCTTTGCACATGGTCGTAATACTACAAATATTTTTAAAGTGACAGTACCTATATGTATCTAATGGCCATGAATAAACAAAAATTCCTTGTTATACTAAGGCCAAGTCACATGTTCCTTTTATTATATTCCACGCTTTTCAATTTTAAAATACGTCTATCAACTCCGTATCATGCCATGTAATAAATTTACTTCGTATGCAGTTGAGTTAGATTGTTGCTAATCTATAATGTCGCGTAAATGACGTCAAAGGTAACTCCTTCATCAATAATGTACTACTTGCCTTATCCCATTCTCGACTACAAGTTATTTTTTAAGCTAAATGCACTCGCTTGCATTAGAATTTATTTGTAAATCTGAGCGTTCTCTTCAATGGCATCACCTTCATATCAAGGGACGGTTTTTGAGGTAATATAAACTATCACGGAATAAGAAATTGACTGCATTGAAAATAAATTTAGTTATGCTTTCAACTGCATACTTTTTACGGTAAGTATCAAAAATTGTACTACATTAATGCAATTTAATTGTTTATCCACTGATAAGAGATTCGGTACTACTCTATACTCTGTAGTTTCCCAAGTTTTCAACTTGAAAAATTCATATGCTTCACTTGTCCAAAAGTCATCAATCATCAACTTAAATATTTGAGCTTTTGGGTAAATTAAAATGTATAAGTTCCAAGAAGAGCACCTTAATAGTTTCCAACTAATAACGTTTGAGCTTTCTTGTCGTTATGACTATTGCATGTTCTCCTCTGTTGTAATAGACACATTTATATACTCCCTATTAGTAGTGATGAGGAAAATTGATTTCGGTTTTTACAGTCTTGCGAAAATGCAAAAAATACGCCTCTAATTAACACAAAATGCGATTACTTACATGGAAGGCTATGTTGCACATTGTCGCTCCTGAAATCAGGACGAATTATATTTTCGGGGTAAAGGTATTGTGAAAAATTGATACGGGTCTCGGGAAGAATGTATGATACCCCCTTCCCAGGAATTTGCCGCCTCGCTTTGAGCATGGGAGTGTAATATACACTTTTTTGATCTGTTGAGAGGAATGTATAACCTCTTAAAAAAGAAATCATCGATATGGATACTAATCGTCGTCATCATCCCACTTCTTCGTATCTTGAATTAATATCGCATTTTTCGAATAGGTACTAGAACAACCTACATCTCTAATAATAACCATTTGCATAGTAGAATATACTACAAATGCCACAGTAAACGCCATCTGTAGCACGATGCCACATTTTAGGATTACGTATGCTCCAACAAGGTCCACTTGTGTGGATATCTACCTGCTGAAACGAATTCTGCCGTAGCTAACCTTAACGTGATAGGCACGTTACCATAATCGAATAAAATAATTCGAAGTGGTCTGTATTCTGTCGAAACTGCCAGACGTGGATCGCGATTTCGATCTTTTTGGATCTCATACAGATGGCGTTTACTGTGCCATTTGTGGTCTTTTATAAAACGCGCTGTTAAGGCAGCAGGTAAAAGTTGGTCTGTGTTCTGTCGGAGCTGTCTGCGACGCGTTGATGAGATCCAAAAAAATCGAAATCGTGATCCGCGACTGGCAGTTTCGACAGAATACAGACCACTTTTATTCCATTTGCACAGTAGTATAATCTAGATCTACCTCTACTTCTTATTGACTCTCACATTAGCGCCCTCTGTTCTTCTGCTCTTTCTAATGTCTCTTCATTTGCAACGTTCTTTATCCACGGAATCCTCGTCATTCGCCTGTAATTCCGTCATTTCCGTAGCACCCACCGTCAATTGTTTCCACACCCATACAGTGTCGTACTCTAAACATACACTTTTAATAACATTTTTTAAATTTCCATATAAACCAATCGGATACGGGTAAGTAAGTAATTATTAAGAAGAAGAACCGTTATAGTAATTTCTTTGTTTAATCAAAATCCTTTTGTTTGTATGGTATTTCCATTTGGGAATAATTTACTTTGGATCCTCATTAAGAAGTGAAAAAGTTGAATAACATTTGCGCATGAATAGATTAGATGGTGTCTGGGGTTCGTCTACGAATTCGCCTCTTTAACGCGTGATGCGTCCATTGAATAGTGGCAAGGCTATAATTACGACGGTACGAAGTGGATCAAGTACGTTTATCTTTTGTTGCGTTCTTGTGGCCCACTTATAACCGAACTCATCATTATTTCTAGCCGAAAATATTGCTCGAGGTCTTATTATAGTTGATATACCTTTATTATTGTTAGACGTACCAGAAGACTTTAAAAGAAATTGAAATGTTAAGCAACACACTTAAACTGAACCTTTGTTCTTGTCAATCACGACCGGGTTCTGACAAAATATGAACAAGACTAACAATAACAAAATCAATTAATCATTTATCGGAGTAAATGTTTCCATTATGGAAATATTTTAAATGTCCAACAAATATTTTAGTAACAATGAAAAAGTTTACGTTTGTTTAGAGTCACAAAAGTAAGATAGAAGCCAACAATCACAAAATTTTGAATTGAATTAAGCTTAGATAAGTATATGCTGCTGATGATATATATTCAAACCATAGAAGACAAATTTTGGGTTTGTTGCTTGCCCTGGAATTGATATCTCTAGGATAGTATATGACTTACTCGCTTCGGAATACCACTTCTTTAACATTTCTAATAAACAATCAAATTCTTGAAATTAATGTAGTCCAAATACGTATTACTACCGTCATTATAGATTAAAAAATAACTTCTGTAACAAACCAAGACTCCGAGAATGGACAATTAGTATTATTAAAATGTCTCTGACTTCTTATGTTTTAATTTTTATTTTCGAAAAGCCCTTTAAATTCGAAAGTTAAAAAAATGTGAAAGTTTATATTTTCAACAGCTTTCTTTATCACAATAGACCAGAGATATCAAAAGCTAATACTTCTATATAAATTATCTCGTTTGTATAGGTAGAAGCATTTTTTTTTCTAAAATTATGTCTTAATTAAAGATCTTCTCTACGATAATTAATATTACCAGATTCCCATCGGCATTGTCTGACACGTCAATAAATTTTCGCGAGCAACAGCTTATGAGGACATTTTAGTATAGAGTAATTAATATATGCGCCAATATGTAGTACCATACATAAGTATTCCTACATTTGTGCGACACGGATATCGGAATGAAAGGTTTATGTGTGCGAGAAGACGTGAAACTGAATAATAGAGAGATAATGAAAACACTCGTGGCATTTGACGGCAAATATTGACCCTGTACGTGTACAAACCATCGGTTATGGTGAATAAATATTATCAGAAATCGTAATAATGCTATAAAAATACGTAACCACTCTTAGCTCCTATTGTCTTTAGTTGAAATAGTATGACCTAACTCGAGGGCTAATCGCAAATGATTGACAGGTGAGGTTAAGGACCCAAGTTCGCGCAATTACAATCGAAAAATCCTTGGCCACATTTTCGACAGAAGAATTTAATAATTAAAGGTGGGATTAATCGGCCCATGAGAACAACAACAACCATAGACTCATAAGTACTTCACAACACGACGCTGTTTAATTCGTATTTGTGTATAAACACTAGGCTATTATAAGTCCTACTATACCTGAAATTTTTGGAAAAATGAACTGTATTATTGATGAAAAAAATACAAAATTAAATGAGAAATATATTTCACCAATGAGAAACTGTTCGCTTTTACATACAATTACAATCTACTGAGTCCCGTAACGTTTTGCTTTGACGATGTTTAAATGTTTTCGTTTATTTGGGGTTTAAGACCTTTTTTTGGGGTAAATTTCAAAATTCTACGATAATTGATCGTATCATTGCCTAGCCTAAACCCTTGGACCTAGATAACTGAAACTTTGCACAGTGATTTCCTTTATGAATGAAGTATACGAAAAGGCTATTTTGAATTCAACCTTTAAGAGGGTGTGAAAGGAGATGGCATCAGTATATTAATTTTAATATGCAACTGTATTTGTTAACAATTCAAACATTTTGCATTAAAATCCAAACGACAATTTCTTACAGAGGTCTTCCAGTTTGTTCTAGTAAGTAGTTCCTCGTCTGATCGATTTAAGACGCAAAACGTTTTTCTGGTCAAGGTTCTCACTAAAACCTCCGTCCATACATATACACGTTCAATGGGTACCAATTGTACAGTTGCCTTTGGCAAAATTGCACTAAATGTTTTAATTAGCACACCTTGTGATATTGCATACAAGTAGGTACACGCATACATATATATGTATAATACAGAGTTGCCCGAACAGGAAAAATGCGTCCACATTGAAGAATTCTGATAGAGATTTCGGAACGGTTTTCTCTATGTATACTGAAATGACTCATGTTGCGTCACTGAAGTCTTACATCAGAGTTCTTTGTGTATTCGTTCGAGAACACCAAGAAGGCATACCCATCGGCTTCACAAGCATTTCTATGTATCATATGACAAGACTGAAATCGTAAAGAGAGTCATCAGCCGTAGCTGGTAACATTATAAACAAACGCATCATTAGTTAGTTGATTAACGTTAGTTTATTATTGCGTTTGATTTAATTGGAAATATTAGGCGACATGGATTTAAAGATTTCTCCTTTCCTTACCTGTCCCTAGAACAAGGCGCAAAGCCTGTTGTAAAACAAGAATGATGATTTTAAATTTCCTTATTATGTCTATAAAAGACTTAGTAAAGTATTATTTTATTAAAATTTTCTGTCAACAAAAAGCAGCACCGTATTTTTCTTTTGCAAGTTTATGCGAACCATAATTTATGATAATGAAAATAAAATAATATACCTGGTCTTCTCAGTTTTCACTGGTTAACTTTGAGCAAGTGAAGACGGGCTAATGCCAAAGAATCTCACTCACATCTGTTGGGATATGATGTGGAAACCAATTTTCTGTTCTTAAATTTTATAAAGTTAACAGTGCTTCTTGCCCTGAAATACCATCGGTCCTTATTAAAAACTCCGCTTCTAATTTAACCTGTTGTGTTTTCTGAAAAAGGGATATGTCAGTAGTATTAGGAAATCTGCGTACTATTCCGCATGTATCGAGGATTATTGATTTCTGTATAGACTTATGTATGTAAGCTTATGCAGTTTCAACTCGGCTAAACTAGCGTGTAATATTTTAAGTATAACGCCTATTGATGATATTATTATTGGAATAATTTGAACTGTGTTCTGATCTCACATTTCGTTTATTTCATCAGCCAAAGGAATATATTTTTGAATTTTCTCAATATGTTTTGTTTAAGATCTTTAGTGTTTGGTACAGCAACATCTGTTACGTTGGTTGTTTTAGTTTCTTTTATGGTCAATGTGACGTCAGGTCTGTTATGATTAACTGTTTTGTCTGTAATTTTGTCTCTATCCCAATAAANCAGTGAGGTAATAAGAAAATTGAAAAACAAAAATTAGAACATAGGGACGAGTATTCCTGCCAGTGTTGTTAATCACAATAAAAACAAAACTCACATGAGTATTCCGAATATTTAAAAGTGCAACGTCATTGTTTTACCGAGGACCATCAATCTAGTTCACCAAGTTTAATTAATTAGCCAAAAAAATTTTAAACAAACTGATGGTTGGATCAAAGAAGAAGCAACTAACTTTATGTTTACATATATAATTTTGACAATCACTTAAGTTAAGACCAGTATTTTTTGCATGTATGTGTGACTAATTAACATGTATATATTATATTAATAATGTTTTGTAATTGTCTCAAGAAATAGTGACGAAACGTCGCGAATTGTTTTTTCAATTTTGTTTCTCCAATACCCATAATCCTTATCGTTATCTCGGCTAAAGAATCTTTCAAGCGGCTATTCGCGCGATCCAAAATCTATTTGAATAAGTATATTAATAAGTATGTATGTGTTAGTGTATAAATAGACTATTTTTGTACGACATGCTATCCTAAATTGACCCGTATTACAGTATTCTTCTTTACGTGGCCTATTGTCGTATGAGTTTTAATTACATATTTGAAATTAAAACGGATGACTTAGGCTGAGCGATTCAATTAGCAAAATTGTTTTTACAAAAGAAGCATGTAGCCTGCTATCCTGTGAATTGCATAAGGTTGTGCTGATGACAGCACCGTATAACATCCGCCAGAAACAAAAGCGTCTCTGGTCGATAATGGCGACATAACAAGTGGTAATTCTCACATGGCTACGTATGCCCACAATAGTTTATGGCTTACATTACAATCGACAGCCATTTACCCACGGAATCTATTAAGTAAGTCGTTACTATTTATTGTATTTGCAACAATCACCCGACGTTTTTCATTCGCATTTTTTGATGCAACGACAAAATAAATTAATTAGGTCTTTGTTTATAGTATGCAATCATGAATGTACGTAGTAGCAAGTGGACAGCGAACTAATTAATTCTCTGCGACGGTAATATTTTAGGGGAGACAGTTTTTACTCCCTATAAAATAAAACTAATTCCACGTAAATGTCATGTAGGTAGGCATTTGTGTGATCAAAACAATATTAGTCAAAGAGAAAATAAGTGGCTATGATCACACAATCTTTTTAAACATCATTAAGCATGTATAAACATTAAAACGTTTATATATTCCTTTACAGTGATAATTTCCCTTCTTATAACCGTTATTCATATATAATTTTTTTAAAAATAATACCTAAAATAACTGATATACAAAATCATTCTTTCAGTACAATTACTCTTAAAATGACTCGCGATTATTATGTCTTTCTAGTTTAATTCGTTTGTTGGTAATTCCAGCGAGCACAGATTTAATACCTGGGTTTCTCGCTTGACGCATCGTTGATATCTTTTACTAAGGCGAACATTCATTCGTATAAATGGTTTAATAAAATTTATTTAGTTGTTCCTTCTTGTTTAACCCTTTTATCACTCAAGTATCTCACCGATTACCCCTTAATAATTGTAAAAATTTTATTGTTTGAAACAGTTTTTCGTATAGGAAATTAAGGTTAAATAAACTGCCTTACTGGGCAGGGAATTAGTGTGCGCCTGGTCGCATGGTCATTGCTAACGACTAATAAGAGAATTAATTACACAGGGGGCGGATTTATGTGCATGTTTCAGCATTACTGTCGAATCCCTATCGTTAAAATCGTAAAGCATAGCCGACTAAGAAACCGTTAACTACTATTTTACTCTTGTTTGTTGTTTGTTAGACCAGCGAACCATTACATTAATAGCGTCCACAGCTAGTTGTTGTTCGATTCGTTAGCTGGTTGGGTGGAGTATTCGTTGTTAATATAATACCTTATTATGATACCGATGTAATTTCGAAAAGATAAAAAAAATGTTGTCTTGTATGGTGTCCCTACCTTATCAGGAAACACTAACTGTTTTCCTTTTATGCTAATGACTTGCGTAATGTTGCGTATGTTAAACTTGTAGTTCAAAGTATAGCTTACAAGAAATAAATTTAAATATTATTATATTTACACCCGAGAAGGTCTAATCAATCTACTACAAAGAAATAATATTAAAGTTAAACAAATAAAAAATTGCTTGTCGTAGTTAGAATCAGAACTTTATTATATGTTACATACGAATAAAAAAGACAATTTCGTTTTGTTAATTTCATGATAAGTAACGCACTTATTCTTATAAATGTCAAAGTATCTATTTTGTTTGTACACATAACATCGGTTAAATACCGTTATTGATCCTTGATCTGTAGCACCTTTTAAGAAACTCGTCAAATTTCGTTTGTTGATTAATTCAAATAAAATACAATCGGAAAGCTTCATTAATCTGTTTTCCTAACCCCACAATTGTTTCGATTTTATAGAATCATTTTCAAGAGTATGAGAGAGAGGAAGCAATTTTTAGTAATACAGACTTCGAATCGTAGACTAGATATATCTGCTCACTTGTAAGATATTGTACATATAAAGTAAATTGAACGCACCTAAGACGTAATTCTATTAAAAGAAGTAACACAAACTGGGTTGAGTAAAGTTGAGAGAAATATAAACGTATCTACCATATAAATTATTAGCTTTTACCCGCTGTAACGATTTTAATTAAGGAATATTTCCCTGTCAGATTTAGATTACCTACGAAGTTTGCTGAGCGGCTAGTGAAGAACTCAGGTGAACATTTAAACAATTCGCGGCATTCGCAGCCCGGATGTTTACATATAAAATGCATTTCTCGCTACTTGTCTGTCAGAATAAAAATCTTAAGCGGCAGCGGTCTGATTTATTCAGACAGTAGCTCGCGTCAATTTCGAGACCATTTGTATTCTTCAGTATTGCCGGAAAATGAGAGAAAACAAGACCTACTATTCGTTCTTGCAGCAATTAGAGAAGTTGCAGATACCTGATAACTGTATTTATTCTAGTTGTTAGTTAGGTAGATAGATATAAAGGCTTGTTAAAGATATCGAAGTAGAGTAAAGTACAGTGGAACTCGAATATAACAAACACTGGAACGACTGCAGAATTCGTTTGTTATATGCGATTGCTCATTATATACGACCAGATCAAGCATTAATATGCATACTTTGTACATGAATAACAAATAAATGTGTAATGTACACATCTATTTATAGCACAGTCTATTTGTTCCCCAAGTAGGACCAAATTTGAATAATATCTAAACGTTTGCAATCTCTCCTTATATCATGTACGATTTATTATAATAAAACAAGAAGTAAATGCGTGTTATTAATCTCACATAAAATTATATATTGCAGTATTGTTCATAAAGTCAAAAATTTAATTTGGAAATGAGAAATTTTTCAAATGTTTAAAAACAGTGAGGTAATAAGAAAATTGAAAAACAAAAATTAGAACATAGGGACGAGTATTCCTGCCAGTGTTGTTAATCACAATAAAAACAAAACTCACATGAGTATTCCGAATATTTAAAAGTGCAACGTCATTGTTTTACCGAGGACCATCAATCTAGTCCTTGTTTTTTACGTAAAAAGACAAACTGATCTGGGAAACGCCATCAGATGTTTCTTCTTCGTCTCCCAGCAATAATAAATAGTCGTGTGCGTAGTCCGCAAATGTCTGTCCATCTGAGCCCGAGTAGTATTAGCTGAAACATAAACATCTCTGCGTCGTCGTTTGTTTTTGGTTTTATTCCTAATGGTCCATAGAAAAGGAGCTATCAATTTGTATTATGCTGCGTATCCTGCCCAGTATCCGCCGTCATATTTCCTGCGCGGCCGAGAGAACGACGGCTATCGCTTTCCACAACTGGACGATTTACCGAGTCGTGCGTGCATTCTTGCAACTGAGAATCTTACTAGAATTATACAGTGGCGTACTATTTTGTTCTATTGTTCGCAATATCAGATTTTGACAGAATACATTATTAATTCCCCGCTGTATATTTTCCAACTCTCTGTTATCTACGTTGTTTTAACATTGTTCCTATTCATCAATTCGTTTCGCTCAAAATTCAGTTTCTTTTAATGTCAGCTTTTTTCAAATAATACTTTCTATCAGAATTAAAATCTTTTGTTTCGATTTCGAGAACGGTTTCTTTTGTGTCTATCATGAAGTCATGTATTGTGATGTGCAAGTGCATTGAGGACTCAAAGCGATTAATGTTATTATCCCATAAATGTTTAAATTTTCCCTCGGAAATGGGTTAGGTGGTGGAATCTTAGACTATCGTGTCTACCAGAGTCACCCCCATTTGTAATGATCAATGAAGCTTGTCATCCATAATATTTAGGAAGGAACTCCTACACTCCATCCCCTTTGTTTAGGTACATATTCGAGTTTATTTTAAGTTATAATTTTTAGTTTCTAAAAAGATATCATAGATTCATATAATTCAAAGACAGATTCATATGATCCAAAGAGAGATCATGTAATTCAAACACAGATCACATAATGCAGACAGCTAAGATAGTTTCAAATCAAGCAAGTTCGATGTACATAGTGCATAGGGTAAATTAAGGTGTACAGTAGATGTAAATTCAATATAAAATTCCAAACAAGTTAAATGTCTATGCGTTCTTATCTCAATAACTGATAGCACCGCTAATAAGTTTTGGTGGTGCCGGTATATACCTGGCTGGATATATGCAGAAAATATCAGGGTAAATCATTATCATTACAATTATCACAATAGCCACTCATTGATAACAAATATCGATATATTTAATCTTTAATTTATTTGATTTCTCGATTAAGTTATTATAAAACAGTAGCAAATTTTAACAATGAGGGTGTAGCTTTAAATTTTGACAAAACTGTTGTGTTAAGGGTTTCCAGGACGCCCCTGAGATCGAATTTGTTCGTTGTATAATGTATGTCTACTTTGGAGTGACCATTGCGTTCTGTCCATGTGCCCATTTTGGTCATCGCGTCGACTGTTGTTGATAATTTGCTAGCAATTCGTTTGGCATCCGGGATGGATTGCTTCGGACATGATAGCATCGCAGCAACGGCAATTCTACAACGACCATTACCGTGGTTTCCTAAACCGTCCGTGGCAAGTGTAACGGCTATCGATCCCTTTCATGGTACCCACCTTCTAAATTTGTTCAGTGTTATTGCATTTTCTCCAATCTTCACACTCGGCCAAACACTAACGATCTCCACTCGGTCCAAACGGTTTTGCATCTCTGCATTTTACTTGAGTACCTTGTGTATGCATGTAGATCGGTGCACATTTCATCGGACAAAAACAGAGAGATATCGCGACGAGAAATAAAGCTATCGATGTGAACAGGTACTTGGTTCGAATAACTTCACTTATCTTCGCTGCAATCTGTATTAGGTTTCTAATTCGAATGATTATCTAAGCAAACGTTAAAAAAGTATACGCCAATAAATCCTGCTGCTAGATTTTAAATCATTTGACTTTCTCCGGATACAATGTATTCCCGATACTTTGCCCATTACTTGCAGAAAAGAAGTCAATACGAAAGTATAACTTCATCAAACAAGCCAGTTAAGAAGAAATAGGAGAACATTTTAATTAGCATATCATTAAGGATAATTACAAGGTTATTCAGTTATCACATTTGCGCCCGAAAATTTCAATATCCTTGGCATTTGCGCCACTTTCAATTCCGTATACATCTCCAAAAACACTCATTCCAGGATATTCTCGACATTTTCTCGTCTTCAAATAACCAACCAATACCCCATTTGCTGTGATCAATGGTCGTCCATCTGTGGCACCGTTGCATATCTGTCTATTGGTCAGAATCCCTTGCGAGCAACCCCTGCAAGGTCTGCTCCCCCATTTCTCAATCGTCACTGTATCCGAATCTTTTCTGTCCCATCCCACCGAATAAAACTCAGATACATTTGGCATTTTATACTTGGGAAGAACTTTTACATTCTGTTCTTTATTTTCATTGAAATCAAAAACAGTGTCTACCTTGAGGTATTGCAAATCTTTTAATTCTCCACTTGAACCTCTTCCTAAGCCTACAACTTCTCTTATGCTACCTCCATGGGACCATAATGTAGTTCCAGAACGTATCTTCAGTTTGGTCCATTGCCGCGATTCTGTTACACAGGTTCTACTGACTACCACCCATTTTTGGGATACTATAAACCCAACACAAGCAAACTTCAAACGCATTATGTCATCTCCGTATTCAGGTAAAAGGGCAAAAACAAGGTACGGCACTGATCTATCGATCAAACAGTTGAAATGATTGAAAAGCCTTTCTTCTGATTTATATTTCACTGCAACAAAAGACACATATAGAAAACTAAAGAATGAAAGCTTGCGGGTGCAAATACCTGAAGGATGTTTCAACAATGCTGTTCTGTTTAAATTTGAAAATCCTTTCATTCCTTCCACTGTAAAAAATATCGATTTCTTCGAGTAACATTTGCAAGCCTTTGCAATTTCTTTTTCCGTTTTTCCTGCTCCATTGACGTAATCGTCATATCTTATGTGTTTCGGTAGCATAAAGCCAATGCATACCGCCATTGAGATTGCCAATAACAATAAAATTATATTTACGACACACAGTACCGTTTCCTGACGTGAGAGATGAGTCATTTTCGATTTCTTATTTATGATGTCTTATTTTATGACAGTTCTCGTGACAAGGATAGTGAATTGAGAGTTGTCAAGATGATGTTGACCAGTTTACTTATTGAAAGCAAGTAATACTGGTAGTAACGTATTCAATTCAAAATTGAGATTTACTCAAGAACGGTTTTGTTTAGTTTTACACCTATCTAGCGTTTAAGTCTTGTGATTACTCTCGGGTATTATCCGATTAAACTCAAATCTACTCAGTTTCAGTAAAAGAATAAACCGGCAGTGTCTATAATGATTTTAAAACGATTGAATTTAATGTTTCACTAAATTCTCGTATTAATAAAATCGTAGAATGCTTCTTACTAAATAATTCTTGGATTTCAGTTAACGTAATTATTGTCATTGAAATTTTTGGCATAATATTTAAGATTAAGTCATAGATTAAAACTATTTTAGTACTGTTTAATAAAAACAATTTAATAACACTTTCTAATATTCTTGACACCCTAGGAAAGAATTCGGCTCCGTCTCAATCTATTTACAAATCTATAGAGAGCTTTTGTCAAAATTTGCTTTTGTAATCTAAATGCCTTATATTCATTTAGTTTATTTTCAAGATTTACAAGTAATTTAGTGAAATATGCTGGTACCATAACCATGCTTGTTACCTAAATACAGTCGAACCTGGATAAGTGAGAGCTCAAAGGACCGCGATCTGTTTTTCTATTATAGAGGTTTCTCACTAACCCGAGTTTCTAGCTTACAGATAGAGGTCTATAAAAATACGGTTTGACAACACATTGAGTTTTCGTTTAGACATTATGAGGAAGTACATGACCTTTATTCGCAACTGCTTTTATGAACTGACTGTAATAAGATTGATAAACAAGTCTCTTGAAATTTAAAAACGAGTCATAAAATAGCAAAAGTACACTGTAGCTCATAGAGGTATAGACAAGTAGCAATCTCATTTAAAGAGGTTCACGCATGAAAAATGACTGTCACTTATACAGGTTTTATATTTCTCACTTATAGAGGCTTTAGAAGGGCAAAATGACGAGACCTGCCAATACTCTCATTAATACAGTTTCCTCGCTTACTCAGTTCTCACTTATCCAGGTTCAACTGTATATTGTTCATCGTCATCGAAGGGTCATGAACCCTTAGACACTCCACTGCGTTTTATTCTAAACCAATCTTGGCATTTCCCCAAACCTGCAAACTTCCTACGTTCATAACTATTTGTGAATAGTAACCTAATAGGTCTACTTCGACCCCTCTTAACTCCTGTTTCTGTTTCAAATATGTCTCTAATTCTCCCTTTATGTCTGAAAAGATGTCCTACCAACCTATTTTGTCTATTTCTTATTGACGTTTCCAACTTTTTCTTTTTGGTCTCTCCACCAACCCCATTTTATACCCGTACAGAGCCTCATCTTTAACTGGCTCATAGTTATTGCTGTTATTTTTTTTTAATTAGAAATGGGTTTCTGTGTCGATGAGTCGTAGTTCAGGAAATGTAGATGCATTACATTGATTATGTCATTTAGAGAATTGGACGTCGACTAATAAACAAAAAACAACAGACCTGCATAATAACGTGTCAATAGAATCGAAAAAGTTGTAGTAGATCTCGTGCTGCTGTTCGCTGGTGCTGCTCGACGCTGTTGTACTCTGACTGTTGTTACGGCGGATAAAAAAAAATTACACGAGGTTCGTGACGGGCGTTACCCCGGCAATCCTGCATGTTAACCATTGTAAAGTACAAAAGCGGTGTATACGGAGGTATTATAGGAACGGGACGCCTTTACGGTATTTCGCCGTTCGCGGCTAAAAATGATTAAGATCGTGATCGTGGCACACTGAGACTTGTCGCTGAATTCCTCCACTTTTTTTTTTGCTATACCGATTTGCTCCGCTTGTTCCACATTTCCGCTTTTTAACGCCAGAGTTCACTTCAGTTACATACAATAAATAATCGCCCACGCAATTGGGCAATAAATAAGGTCACAAATTCCCAGTTGTATTTATATTCTCTCCTGTTCGACCTTACGATATACCGTACATGTGCACCTTCCCATTTGCGTACCTACGTATGAACATACGTACCCAATGCTACGTAACGTAATGTAATCAAACGTCGGCATAACTCGTCGCGATTTATTGTTATTAAATGTCATTCGGGCGACATTAATGTAACTAGAGACTACTGAGATATTGTGTGGAATGCAGCAGTGATGTTCACTTCTAAATCTCAACTGAAACATTCGCCAAAGTCCAAAGGTACAGGGTAATTTTCGCAGGGATGCCTTTATTTAATTCACTTTCATTCCTCAAGGCCCATTATAGCCATTAAATGTAAACCCGTCAAAATCGTTTTAAGTACGAAAATGGACCGTTTTCATGAAAATTATCACAAAAATTCTTGTAGATTTTTATTATAATTAAGTTTATACTATAAAACCTTTTAACTTCCAATTCACCGTTCAACGTTTTAATTTTATGTAATGTCGTCATCTTAGATTTCAAATACAAATGTAGCAACAACATTTCATCCTTAAGGGTTGATTTTTAAAAATTGCCAAAACACGTATTTGCTTAATTTCAGCAATGAGCATCCTTCGAGTAAATCCGAGTACAAATAAAATGTAGCCCATGGAAACGTTGCAACCTCTTTTCATTTGATTAATAAAATCAAACAGCATGTCTACCAAGTTTCAAGTAAATAAAACCACAAATAAAGTTTGTGCCAAACAAAAATTGCAACACCTTTTCACTTCGTCTCTCCCTTTGGAGGTTAATTTTTTTTTTAATTTCGAGATTTCAAATGAGAGACCATTAACCAAGTTTCAAGTAAATCTGACCACAAATAATATATGTTCCATTTAAACATTGCAACTCCTCTTCACCACTCATCCCCCCCAACAGAGATTGAATTTTTTAATCAGTTTCAAGTAAATCGGACCAAAAACAAACATGCAATCTTTGCAAACCCCTTCAGCTTCCTAAAGGGGTAGAATTGTGTAAAATGTTGAAATAGGTATTTATGTCACTAATTTTATATGAAAAGGCATTAAAGCTAAGTTTCAGGTAAATCTGATTATAAATAAAACACCATAGGTACTTAACCATAGACAACAGTACGTTTTGCTGTCAGTTACGTTTTGTCATTCCATGTCAGTTGCGTTTTCTTATATCACAATTTTTTTTCCACGGGAACGGGATAATATCCTATGTCCTTCTCCTGGTTATAACCTACCTCCCCACCAATTTTCAGCCAAATCGGTTCAGCCGTTCTTGAGTTATAAATAGTGTAACTAAAATGACTTTCTTTTATATATATATATTTTTATACATATATATGTAGAATAAATTATAGTAGATTATTTGTATTTAACCCTATTTTATGTATCTATATTTTGTTAATAGCATATTCGTCTTTTCAAAAACCGACAATCCATGTACTCCTGTCATGCATTGAAATTCCTTGAACCTCATCGGACTCATTGAAATAAATCGTTACGATCTTACATATCTTGATATTTTTTCCGGGTTATAACTGGAGCTTTTGCTTCACATTACGCACTACAATGCAAATAAGAAACACTATATCATTCGTTGATTCATTTGAATAGGATTTCGATTCGAAATATTGTTGCTCAATCGATTTATAGCGGCTGACTCGCTCCGAACCAGTCAGAAGAAATTTTATTTCTCTTATTGACAATGATTGATAACAAGGTTATACTAATCCACCTAATTAAAGAGCAATATCAAGGTAGCGGTGTTTTGCAATAACCGCGGCGTTATTACGCATTACATTATAGACTCCGTAACCACGGGAGTAGTTCGGTCTCACTGTTGACTTATCCTTTTTTTTTGTTACAACATTTCACCAACCAATTTTCCTTATTAAAGATAAAAAGATAATGTAGCGTGAAATTTGATTGAGCTTTTACATAAAACGATTGCAAGAGAAGGTGGCGTTTTTCATAGCTTTACGCACGCTTCTTACATAAATCCGATAAATCTAGAAAATACCATTCTAACGCAAGTTAATTAGTATCGATTTTAAACGACAGCATATTTCACCCATAAATTTACTTAGTTTTCTAAAGGAAGAAAGTAATAAAATAATTCGAAGTGGTCTTTAATTCTGTCGAGACTGCCAGACGCGGACCGCGATTTCGATCTTTTTGGATCTCATCAGCGTATGGTAACGTGCCTATTACGTTGAGGTTAGCTACGCCGGGATTCGTTTCAGCAAGTAGATATCCGTACATTTAAATGGACCTTGTTGAAGCATACGTAATCCTTAAATTTTAGCATCGTACTACAGATGGCGTTTACCGCGCCATTTGTGGTATTTTCTAAAACGCGCTGTTAAGAAAGCAGGTAAAAGTTGGTCTGTGTTCTGTCGGAGCTGCCTGCTACGAGCTGATGAGATCCAAAAAGATCGAATTAGTTTATTCGGTTATGGTAACGTGCCTATCACGTTGAGGTTAGTTACGCCGGGGTTCGTTTCAGCAAGTAGATATTCACACAAGTGGACCTTGTTGGAGCATACGTAATCCTAAAATGTAGCATCGTACTTCAGATGGCGTTTACCGCGCCATTTGTGGTATTTTCGAAGAAAATAATGTTCAATATTGATTGATTGATTTATAAAGTTGTCTAATACTTACCAACAGGAGCATTCAAAATTATCAAAACACAGTAAAAAATATTTCATCCTTTATTCACAAAATCAATATAAACTTTTTTTTCTTAATAGTTGTCGAATAGTTTCACTTTCATTTTTTGTGATTCAAAAGCAATTTTTTACTGTTTCGACAATATTAAAAGTAAGCCAAGGATCTGAAGGCAGTAAAATGATTCTCTTTATTGTTTATAATGTCCTCTATTGTATAATAAATTATTATTATTATTATTTATAACTTCGGCGGACAATTAATTACTGTTTGTCTTTGGATGTTTTTAAACAATGTTCACCTTTTTTTGTTATTTTGTGTTACGTATTCCTGGCCTTAGAAAGTGTGTTTGCTAAGAAAGCATTAAGTTTTTTTGTTAAATAAATCATTAATTCGTTGATTAATTAGTATTCTCATAATTCAACTCTGTTGCAAATTATGAGCGTTCTTGCCTAATTTACCACAAACACGATTTTGTAAAATTTATTTATACTCCCGACACCACAGGCCTGATATTCAGAAAAAAGCTAGTAAATAATCAGATGGATATTTTAAGTAATTAATTTTATTAATTGTACGCAACTGCAAATGTTAAACAATAATATAGCGTTTAGTTAGAAACATATATCTTATAAATATGAAAATTTTATTTATGGTTATGAATAAATATATACATACGACATAATATGTAATTAGATAAATGCCTTACGTCTGTTTCACATAAACCAAAGAAACATATCAATCAATCTAAACAGTCACCCTCAATTAAATAAAATCGTAAAATCATGATTTATGCAGTACGTACTATTACAATCGTAATATGTATTAAAGAAACACATTAACAAATCCTTGGTCGGGCTGATTGTAATTTAGTTCCAACAATATTGTTCATTTTGTAAATTAAACTTTCGCTCGATAGACAAATTTTATTTTTAACTATGAGGTGAAAAAAATATATTAAAACTAACGTAATTATGCTGTATGATGACTGTCTTATTGGGTGAACACCCATGTAGGAAAATGCCAGTATTGACGATAGGCCCAAGCTTGGACCAATAGTGGGAAACCAAGCATTGCCTTGTCGATACTGGACCAAAATTCGGCCAATCTTCAAATGCTAAGGCTAGGCACATTAACATTTCACCAAATTTGGTCCAATACTGGGGTAGCCAATCATTGGTTTGTCAATACTGGTCCAAAGTTCGACCAGTCTTCAAGCGCCAAGGCTAGGTACAATATCGTTTCGCCAAGTTTGGTTCAATACCGAGCAACCAAACTTTGGTTTGTCGATACTGGACCAAAGTTCGGCCACTCTTCTAATGCCAAGGCTAGGCACGTTAACATTTCGCCAAGTTTGGTCCAGAATCGACAAGTCAAAATTTGGCTGCTCGGTATTGGGTAAAAGTTCGGGCAATCTTCAAATGCCAAGGTTAGGCACATTAACATTTCACCAAGTTTGGTCCAATACTCGGGTAGCCAATCATTGGTTTGTCAATACTGGTCCAAAGTTCGGCCAGGCTAGGTAAATTATCGTTTCGCCAAGTTTGGTCTAATACCGAGCAGCCAAACTTTGGCTTGTCGGTACTGGACCAGAGTTCGACCAATCTTCTAATGCCAAGGCTAGGCACATGAACATTTCACCAAGTTTGATCCAATAATGGGGTAGCCAAGCATTGACTTGTCGATACTGGTCCAAAGTTCGGTCAATTTGTAAGTGCCAAGGCTAGGTTTATTAACGTTTCCCCAAGTTTGGTCCAACACTGGGCAGCCAAGTATGAGTTTGACAATATTGGTCCAAGCTTGGCCCCGTCATTAGTTCCTACATGGGCAGTCACTTTGTTGTTGTACTTCTTCCCCATCAACTTATCCTGGTGGTGGGTGAATGTAAGGCGGAGAACCCTATTGTAGAACTATATTTGGATAGTGATTGCGATTAAGCGGAATCAAATGGGTGTTCTCCGATTTAAAACCACTAGACCACACCACTTGGTTTTATTTGGTAACCAAACGTTTGAATTTACCCCGAAATCCAAAATTTTTCTACTTTTTGGATAAAAAGTGCTTTCAAAGTCTCCATCTAGCATAGGTTGGGTTTAACCATTATTATAAAATTATACTTGAACTATAACACTGAAAGTAGACTAAATTATGAAGTGTATATATCGTCATAACTTGCCAATTTGCAGTTTAGTCGAAACTTCTTATGGCGTGCTGATGTGATCGAAGTAATTTCGATATCGCTCACAGCACATTTTGTTAATTTGCTCCCTTAACATACTAATTACGTGTATTAGAACTAAGTATGAATCAAGAACTAAAGATCCACTGAAGAACTAATACTATTTTGCAATAACTGTTTCAACTATTCATTCGAACGATTATTTATTTATGTCGGTCGTGATCGGATTAAGAAATGTTAAATATTTATGAGCATCAATGCAAACTAGATATCTGTAGCAATTTACGTTTGTGATGTAACAACTGTTTCTCGCATCACCTCAACTTACTAATTGTGCCATAAACTTGTAGAAAGATAATTGAAGGAGAACAGAGTGAAGATATTTTAATAGGATTGTAACTGGCGGCAAAAAGCGAAACACTTTCTTCAACGTACACCAACCATCGGATACCATAGTAAGTAAATCATCAGCAAAACTGGTACGTATTTAGTTACAGTTTTAATGGGCATCGCATAAACTTGCAAATTTTACGATTGCACTCCGGGTAAAAGATATGCCAAATCTATGAATGGCATCGTAGCAATATTTTGCTATATATAATAAATCAGTTTTAAATTCTCGTTTGCGCAACCAAAATTGTTACATGTGCTCGGCTTATTCAACCCGGTTATTTATCGTTGTATAATAGTGCCATTAGTACAATAGAATGCCGGAGCGGGCCTATAAATTAGAACTCCAGATTACAAAATGACCCTTTAGCGTACCTATCTGCGCTGTGGACCGTGAAAAGTATTGTTCCTTGGCGTTTCCTTTAAAAGGATGCTCGCAGTCATTAAATGCTGACTGCTGCTGCTATGCGCGCAGCAGACGGACTTCTAATTACTACGTTAATTAGTTTGCTAATTCGTGGCTTTCACAAGATGAAGCAAGTGGACCGATAACAGATAAGCTAAACGAATTTAATACAACAATACTGAATGAATGATGAATTTCTTAAGCTGACTCGTAAAAATTTATTGAAATGATAATATAGGTACTGAAATTACAATAAAACTAACGAAACGTTCTATTGTTAAGTGACTCAGCACTTTTCACGAAATCAATTCTTTATTTCAATTACAGACACTGTTTGTTCTTGAGGAAAATTTTGTGTATTGAGTTGAAAGGTAACTTTCTTATATCCTCAAGTCGCACGCTAAATTAATGGCGAGCGAACTAGTTATTGCTTTTCGGTAGTGAAAACACCTGCCTTTAAATTAACTACTTATTTACATATATACAAACTGAACGTGTGTAATTTAAACTTAAAAAACAGATGAAAAACAGATAAAGGATATTCAAGTGGCTAATAATGAATGAAAATGAATCTCTCTTTTTTCTCTCTAGTTCTTGATCTCTCTAAATGAAAACTAAAACTTAAACTTTTGGGTGTTTCATTCCCACCAGCCAGTAATGCTGGTGGGCGGGCAGTCCCTCCGGACTACGCCGGAAGGTAGGGCGGAAGACCCTCTTCAGCCAGCTTTCAGGAATAGTGAGAATGGGTGGGTGGTGGTTCGGGTGAGAAAGATGAGACAGACGAAATGAAGACAGAAGAGAGTGAAAGATTATCTGTGGAATATTACTGCCTCAACATTTGTCTAAGTGATCCAAGGAAACCACAGAAAAACTCGGCGTCCTCCCGAATGCTAAGCAATGGTCTATACCCCTAGGCCATGCCGCTCGGTACCTAAATGAACCGTTGCAACCCCTTTTATTAGGAATGGTTGACAGAAACCACCCCACTCTTATCATACACAACACAAACGTCGAGCATACAAACAAACAAAACTTTCTCTTGCAAAACTGGCTGGACGAAAATATATACAATGTAAACAAATAATGGCACTAGAAAGCGTACTTCTTATTTTCTAGCTACCCTGATAAAACAATAAATTTAAGTTCAATACTACTAATACTAGCCTAGCAAATGACACTAAATTGTCCAAGTATTTTACACAAAACAGCTATAAATCTATCTAAAAAGAAACTTACCAAAAACTGAAAATACCGAATATCATAAAAAGAAAGGTTAAAATTAACGAACAAGAGGCATTATGTTACACATACTATAAATTAAAACGTTAATATTGAAGGGGTTGCTACGCTATATTAAACATTTGCAATTTAAAAGAACTTTGCTACAATGCAGAGCCCAACAATAGATAAACATAAAATTTAATATTATACGATGAATACCGAACAGACACTATCAATTGTATATTATTTATATTTCCAGATGTTTTCTCTTAGTACCTGATGAAATTTAATAATAAATGAAACGTATAAATTGACAATTTACAACTAATAACTAAATTACACATAGTGTTTGTTATTTATTATTTTATTCTGACGTCTACCCATTAACCACCGCTTGTTTTAACCTGATGAAATAAATAGTCACATTTTTTTACACCTACGATAGAATCGTTGTCATGTACATAAATGATAAGAAAGGTCATTTGGTCAGTCAGCCAATTGATTTGATTGGTAATGTTACATAATTCTCAAAGAAACTATACGATAATGATGCCATCTTGCCGACATAACTTATCTATTTAAATATCAACGTAAAGTCTAATGATAGGAATTTGTATTAACAACAGTACTTAGGTATATGTAAATTTACTCCTGACAATCGACAAGTGAGCATCTAAATTTACGGAGAGCATCTGGCACATCCATGATTGCAATCGGTTTATCAGCAAAATCCCACAAGACGAATGCCATTTAAATCAACACTAAAATATTAACATTTGCGTGAAAGTTGTGACCATTAACTCAGCTTGTCTAATGGAAATTCTATCTGTATGTAAACGTAAAATCAATTCAAACTTTGCACTATATCTCCATACGTTATCTCTTATAATGTGCAGTTCTTCAATGTATGTTTTTAATATTGTGCGATATTTTTGACTTATAATGAAATTGTACAAACCCTTAACGTTAAATTAATAATCTTCAACTAAACTCAGATGTGAATTTTTAGTTACCGTTACACATAAATTGTTTTGTTGTTAATTTAGTAGAATTGATTCGTAAATAATAAAAGGAGTACAACTAACTAATATAAGTTTTTTCAGTTGTTTTTTTGGCTTTACACGAAGGCCTTGTAAAGGTATTGCGTGCACTTGAAGTTATAGCGCACAAGAAGTAGAACAGCAGCGAAATTAAAATGCAGGAAGTAATTTGCGTGTAGCAATAACATTAAATTTAAATGGACTGGAAGCCACATCTGGTGTCCTTGCAGCGATTTCGCATGTGTTAATTATTAAAAGAATTCTTTTGCCATTTAATGCATTATGTTATTATTACTCGGAAACAAACTGTTTGCAAGGTTGGGCGCAACTTTGCGACGGCTATGCAGCAAACATGAGCAAAAGCAAGCGCGATTTTTAAAACGGAAAAGAACTTTATGTACACCAGTCACGATACCGAAAGAATTTGTTATGCAACTCGGTATATTCCCAGGTTATTATATTACAAGTTGACTCAGGTTAAGGTCTCAATTTAACAATATTAGAATCAATTTCTTATTTAAAATTCATATGAACTATTTAAGATGAAGTAATAAATTAATATACCTAATTACGAAATTTGGACGGTAGATACTATTATCTGTGGTGCGTAACCCTTATATTTAAATTATAACATGTCATTAGGATGTAATATAGACAACCACCTATACATCCCAATATAGACATTTAAGTCCTCCAACTTTATTGCAATTGATTAGTTCTCTTTTGACCAACGTATTACCGTACAAGCTGATGGTAAACGTTTAGCCCATCATCGTAATCTTGTATTGGAAAATTCGTTTGTCAAATTCTGTTTTTCATCACTTTGAGAGTTTTCACCGTTTCATCTAATATTGAATGTCAAAATATTAAATTTCGGGTCGAAATTCATTGATCACTTCAGCATAACACCATTTGGAAAAATATGAACCTTTTCGGATTGAAATGTCTTAGATCTTCACTAACGACACACAGACAGGTACAATGGAGGCATTTGAAATACAAATAAATGTACCTAAAGTTGTACATTTACATGTTAGTTTATGCGCATTTTCAAGGTGAGGAAAATACAGTAATATTGACGTATGTTTTTTAAAGAAAAAAGGCGCCAGAGTATCACGAATTAAAAAAATCTGTAAAACTGAAAAGTCGTTTCATTGAACTTCCCATGAAGGCAACTATAGATATATTGCACAATTAATTTAGTTATTTATATCTGAAATAAACGTTAATTTGTTTGCTGATTTCCCTGCCGGTGTTTATTTTAATAAGGTACGCATTATGACACCAACGCAACCAACACCTAATTATAACGTGTTTTACAAACTGTGTAATTTTTGCCTATATTACAATAATTGCACAATAATAAGTGTACGAGAATTAAAAAAAGCTCCGTCACGCCCGTAGCCATTTCAACATTATCGATAAAACTGCTAATGCACTAGTTTTGTGCATAAATAATTGTTAACATAAATATTTCGTTCCTTGTGTAAGTTAAATGCAAATCTCAACAGCCCAAAGAATAAATTACTAAGATTTGCATATCCAACACAACTTGGAAACAACTGAATAAAAATATACCTGTCTTATGTATCGTACTATTATGTGATTCAGTTTTAAAGACACCCACAATGTCTACAGATAGTTGATAGCCCTAAAATCGCTTGATTAATTAACCAAGTGCTGCGTTATTTCAATAGAAAAAGTTCATTTCAAAATACATACAGTAAACTCGGTTATAGTGTAATCAAGGGAAAATCAATTCGTTATATTAAAAGTTCGTTTAAAGAGAATTATTACATTGTTATTAGGAGATTATCTTTACAGTATCGCTCTTTTTATTAATTGTTTAGACATACGTTTCAACAAAAAATAAAATGCGTATTTGGTTTTTTTTTAATATTATTTCTGTCTATCACAGAAAGAACTTGACGCAGATTTTTGAAATTTAATTTAAAAAAATTAAAAATAGCCTAATTAAAACTTTTGAAAGATGATAGTATCAGGTTATATTTAGTACCTAATAGTATTACATCATGTGGCATATTGATTTCCGAGATATGGTCGAAATCCGAGACAAAAGCAATACCCTTAACTTAACCTTGCAATTTTTGCAAATATACCTAAAGAAAGTATTTGTGCTAAACTGTGCTACTGTTTTGCATTAATGTTCTGTTTCGTAAAATTCGTTGTCAACACAAAATCATTGGTGCACTAGTATAATAAAATTTTCAAAAGCAGTTTAGCCCTACCATTTTTAAATAAATTTATGTAACATTTCTGTTGTATGTATGTATTTATACACAAATTTGATATAAATCAACCCAAAAATTTCATTAATACTATATAAATAAATAGCATTTTTCAAATTATGTATAATCACCGATATGATAAGCAGAGGATAGCGCAGGGTCGTGTCGCCTTTAATAAGAAGAAGTCACTTTTATGCTCGCGAACGGTTAATTTAGAAATTTGAAAAAGGTTGTTGAAGGTGTATGTTTGGAGCATGCCGCTGTACGGGTGCGAAACATGGACAGTGGAAGCGGCGGAAAAGAAAAGGTTAGAAGCGTTCGAAATGTGGTGTTATAGGCGAATGATCAGGATAACGTGGGTAGAAAAGGTTAGAAATGAAGAGGTACTGGAAAGAATAGGAGAACAGAGGACTGTATGGAAGTCAATAAAAAAAAGGCGAGATAGTTTGGTGGGACACCTTCTCAGACATGAAGGTCTAGTCAGAGACATATCAGAGGGAGAAACAGAAGTTAGGAGGGATAGAGGTAGACCTAGATTAGATTACTGTTCGCAAATAATTAAGGTTATGAGTTGTTCTAGTTTTAGGGAAATGCGAAGATTAGCTCAGGATAGGAAAGAGTGGAGGTACGTGTCCAACCAGTCTTAAGACTGACGACCTTATGACGATGATGATGATATAATCACCCTGAATTAGAGACTTAAATAAAGAATGCTCTGGACTTTTCTCAGTAAATATTCCTGGATTTGTTAGCAAAATAAAGGCTAAACGTTTCACTCCACGACTGGAAACAAATACATCTGATAAAGCTCCCACCTGTGGAGTGAAACATTGGTCTTTTTTATACTAATAAAAATACAACTTTAGAGCTTTCTTCATTTTCATAGTATTTTTCTTCGAAAACCATTAAATGTTACTCTTTGAATCACGCTATCGCTATGGGCATGAACGGCCTCCATTTGTTCTTTTGTTCATCAATATTTATAATGCTTTATAACTCGCTAATTCTACTTACTGATAAAAACAAATGGAATTTATTGGTTACATATTCCTCATAATGATGTCGGATGCCTGTAGAGGAATTTTAATTGTCAGTGCATGGCTACAAATAAAATATTGTGGGTGCTACAATAAAAATAGAAATAAGAAATAATCTGTCACATGAGGCCACCACCCAAGAACTACCGTTCTTATTGCTGCAAACGAACGCGTGTATGTGATAAATGCGCCTTGACCGGCACCCACATGAACGTGATCCTGTTGATCGAAATTTCTCAATAATGTCATGCTCGAGGGGATTTACCCGTCAAAAAACTAGAGACCGTGACGAATTTCCACGCACGCATCTGAAACGATTTCTACAGCTTTTTTACTACTGACACACCCTTAAAGAATTGGATACACCAATAACTCCTTACAAAGTCGAAATTGCTTATTGCAAAAATCAGTCACTACAAACAATCTGTTTATAATCGTTTATAAAATCATTCGCTGATCTTATATGTCTGTATATGTAAAGTCGTCTAAGCGTGATGCTATGTTACCTAAGGAGATAGAAATTAGAATATTTAGAATGTCTGATATTCGGGCTTGATGGTCGTTATTTCAGTTTAATTTTAATATTTTTTTTAGTCTTTAGAGATAGATTTGCTTTTCATTATTCAACCTGTTTTATTTTATTATATTGGAAATTTCTATAATTTGAAATTTGAAATTCATACAAAGGTAGTCGAACATCTCTTGAATGTTTTTTTGCAAACAATAAAATGTATGCCGATTTGGGCTCAATGGTCAGGTTCTGCGATTTTATTATCGATGCTTTCAATTTCATAGTTCGAGGCAGAGTCATACCTTGTTGGGGTTTTCCCCTTATTGGCCTCTGGTTCGTATTCTTTTGTTGCATACCAGGTATTGGTGGTGGCACCAGAACAATTTTTGATTTTGTCACCTAAATTAGAGTGAGTTACGTTTTGTCCTTCTTCTTTTTAACTTGCGTTTTTAATTCATATTTTCTTCGTTGTGCCTGTAGTTGTAATCCGTTGTTTCATAGTTAAAAATTCATTTGTAAATAAAGTCTGTATATTGTGTTTTATATCGAGTTTTATTCGCTCCGTTAAAAGCAACATTTTGAGAAAATACTGCTCGTAATTTCACGGCAAACACTCGTATGGTTTTACCATCGATGTGAACACCGATGGAGCGCTATCGGATGTCTTGCGAAGTACTGCTTTTAGTATCCTGAGAGAACGTGGCAAGAACATAAGGTCCTGTGCTTGCAATACTCTAAGGCTGGACCAATTTCAGTATTAAAAAGGAAATTCGATTTTTTTTTACCCCTACATAAGATAGGGTTTGTTACTGTCTGTTCATTACTACCACTTGTTCTACCTGCTGAAATAATTCTGATGAGGCAGGTTCGGATCAATTAATAAACTTTTTCGGAATTGAGATTTCTGGTTTTTCGTTGAATCATGTTAACCAGTGATCAATTTATTCCTCCATTTATCTTGTGCAAAATTTACGTGATGGTTTCTAATATGAAACGCCCTGTGCGTCGTTCAGTAATTTCAACGGTTCTTAACAGCCACAAGTCCCCTATATGTACACGCACTTGTTTCGTTGAAGTAATAATATGTTGCATTATACACATACTGTCCTTAAGGTTCGTACATATCTTTGTATTGCCATAACTTAGTTTTTAGTTCCCATTTCGCACATGAACCTACGTAACGAAATCATGTGTGTGTGTGTATTTGTTCGACTGTGCAGAGTAGGACCGTAAAGCTAAATATGGAGTGAAACTGTATTTTATGTCGACCGCCCACATCTAGCAACCTGTCTGCCTCCAAGCAATAGCCGAGGTTTGTCTGCCGGTAGTCATATCGTCTATTTAACTGCGTTACATGCGCGACCACTTCGAAATAAAATGCAACTTTGAAATTGAATACCTAGCAACTGCACATCTTCTCATTAGAAAGTTCTTAAACCACGAGGAATGCGGAAACAAAACTGCTTTCTCACATTCCTCCTCCAAAATTAAATTAGGGTGCCAAACTGCAAAACACGGAATCAGAATCTTAAATCTACCTCTAAGTCAATGTAATTTTGAATTTAGTCTGATATTGTTTTTATTTCTGATGATAATGAGAAAAAGTAAGACCAAGATATGATGGTTTTATTGCCTGGGTTCTTTTTGTTTTGTTCTCGGTTTAGTACCTTTGACTTACCTTAACCTTATCTGTAAGGTTACTGTGTAGCTTATCATACACTTTGGGAAAGTTTGTGGTATATTCAGATATGTTCAGTTGTTTTAATAGTCCACAATTAATGATTTTAACTAATACCACCACTAAAAATTATAAAATTACCGTCATCTCTGTCTGTTTCTTCTTTTCATTGTTAAGTTTAAAAAATGAATTGACTTCTAAGTATTGAAATCAATAAATCAAAAGTGGTACCTTAATTGTTTTACATTTTTACTGTTTTGAGAAAGTCACTATAATATCATGATCATCATAAGGTCGTTAGTCCTATAAGACTGCACCTCTAATCTTTCCTATCCTGATAAGCTAATTATCGCACTTCTCTGAAATTAGGACATCTCACAACCTTAGCTCAGGATACGAAAGAGTAAAGATGAGTGTCCAACTAGTCTTAGGACTGACGACCTTATGATAATGATGATGAGTCTAATCTAGGTCTACCTCCACTCCTCTTAGTTTCTGTTTCTAATTCCACTCTGTCTATCCCTTCAAGCCTGAAAAAGTGTCCTTCCAACTTATCTCGTCTATTTCTTATTGACTATGTTTTACGTAATAGATAAAAATATTCTACGATAACTCAGACCATGGTTTGTTTTGATCACAGTAAAACCTTACAGAGGTGACCAATTCATTGGTCTTATTCTTGATTTTATTAATCTTGACTCTAGTTTTCTATCTCCTCATTTCTAACCTTTTCCTTTCCGCAGGACCCACCGTCCACGTTTTACACCCCTACGAAACAGTGCTATATACATACACTTTTAATAGTCTGACTCTCTAAATAAATAAATAAATTTCATATGTTTTCCTGTAAATATTAACGCACACACGTAGTTAAACATTTAAGTTGCATTTATTTCAGTTACCTACACTGACAGTGTAAATTGCATGGTTTGGTCTTGGAGAGAAACAATTACGTTTACATTTACACGGGCGAAAGCGGTACCGTAATAGTTAGAACATTGCTGAAACGTCGGGCGTGCTCCTTATTTTCCTTATCGGCAAAGAATTTGAATAAATTTCGCAAAAAAGAACAACCGACTATTTGCTCAGACACGCAGGCATCCCAGTGCCGTGCTAGATGGGTTTGTTTGTAGCCTGTAAATGGCGGAATCGTGTAAAGACATGGCACGGGAATTTCCCGCTTTCGTATTTTAATATCCATCCAATGTTTCGAAGGCGTTAGTTTATTTCTAGCATTAAGGATATCCTCGCATCAATACACGAACACCAGAAACAATAGGTGGCGCTAAAAGCATCTTCGTGTATTCCTCAAGAAGATCGACGAAGAGGATCTTCAATTTTGATTCTGCTTTTTGTCATTCTGCAAGGTGTCTTTTAAAGGTCAAACCACTATTCTCAAAGTAACGTTTTACCTGTTTACAAATTTTTTAAATTTAATCCTTTTCCGATTCAAACAAACGATTGAACTGTGGTCTAAACATGTATTCAGCTATGCATACATCTTGTGACTGATTTTTTCGAATGCTTTTATGCAATATATATATATCTTATTATGTTACTCAGATAGTATCTTTAATCTTGGTAATAATCATCGCTCAAAATTTAAGTTTGGATCGTATTACGGTTACATTTTAAACAGATTTGATAATCGACAAGATTCTATGCAAATGAGTTCGGAGTCTAATAAATTTTAGTTCAGTTCTTGACAGGTAAAATAACGCTTAATTAATAAGAGACTTTTATGCATATACCCTGAATTCCTTTTCGATACGCGTTTGTAAGCAAAACAATTTCACAAACAAAATTTGATTTAATTAGTATGGTATACATGCGAATTAAGCTTTTGACTAGAAACAATTTAAAGCCTAGTGTTCAAAACGTCAAATATAAATCTTTGGTTCTCTTCGAAAAGTTTTTTTTTTCTTTAAAAATATCGTAATTGTAGCTATTCTGCGCAAATATGTATATCTACTAGGGAATTATAAAATTGAAATTTACATAAAAAAGAGCTCTTTGCATAGTTAACAAACCGTTTAGAACCGCTTTTAACGCTCCAAAATTCTCGGCTTCTTACATGCAAAATATCGCGTGTGCGCGTGTTGCATTTATAATAATAATAATAATAAAACGATAATTAATAGGTGTGCCTGAACGTGTTTCTCATTTGGTTGAAAAGAAAATTGATGCTTTTCCACATCACTTAATTTTACCGAATACACACTACAAAAGCGATTGCCTTAACTCGCTTATTTTGAAATATCTGCATAAAGTCTCAATCCAGACAGACAGGTCAGTAACTGCTTCAATAATTGTTAATAAGAGGTACGTGTTTTGTACCAATTTAAAAATTCATCACCTTACGAAAACTGCTCGCAAACCTCAAACGATTTCGATTTAGAGAAAGGATTTGACTGTGAATTCAATAAAGGCAATTTATAGCTAAGAGTAAACTATTGTATTTTATTCTATACCGTTATCTACAAACAGTATGACCTTCAAACCTCACCCTTACTATGGTCCCGCTTTAGTAATTTAAAATTGCAATTTCTAAGATGTCTTAAGGGACCTTAGCTATACAAAAAGCTTCAGAATTCACATTAATTTTGTCTTTAGCTGAGCATATGACACCTTGGGCTTAGAAACGTGTCTTAGGTCTGTGGAATTTTGAGATTTAATGTTTTATTTATTTTATTAAGATACAATTGCAATTTCAAAAGCTTCAACCACTTTAAAAATGAAGTAAAAATCTGAAAAAAATATTTGCACTTGTGTATCCACTATTATTTGTATAGTAAACCCTTACTACTTTTTGAAGTGAAAATTCTTTATCGACGGTTAGAAGGAAATTTCCTAGGGTATAAAACCGAAAATGTCACACGTCACAGCATCACGTTTCACGCGCTACGTGTGACCCCTGATGGTTATGTTCAAAAGGAGTGATTTTAACAGGCTTCAAAAGCTAACCTGTCTGTAGCAACCGAAAATTCGGAAATTGCCATTGCGATAAATTGTAAGCAAATCGCTCTTACCCTGTACTGTACCTATATGTATTGCATATGCGTTTGTGTTTGTTTTAATTTGTAATTCCTCTCTGCAGTTCTGTATGGTGCAAGGGTAAAAGTTTTTAACTAAACTAAACCAATATTCCGCCTTCGTCCGGTCGAATAAAGTTGTATCTGTCCAGTGTTTAGTAATTAATTAATGCAATAGTTTAAGTAATTTTTGTTTTAAAAATGCTGCTATAATATTATACAATCTAAATAGAAATGAAACATTTACGGAATTGTGGTACGAATATGTAGGTAAGTTTTTCACATTTTCTATGAGTGTTCCCTCTCCTAATAAAGGAGCGGCACTTTCATGGTTGATTTTATGCCTTTTCGTCTCCTTTCGGGGTCTTGCATTTAACGAGATGTCTTTTCGAAACACTAGTTATGACTTATAAATTTTCTGTGGAGCTTTAGGCTTCGTCCTACGTGGTAATAAACGTGTGGTGATACGATTAAGAACAATCTCCTAATTGTCCCAGTATCACCGTGCATGTGTGGCAACTCCAACTACTGAACTTCTCACAACATTACACTCAAATACACACACATACGAACGTATTTGTATTGCATCAGGCACACACAGGTATCTACCATCATAATATACACTTTATTCACGGTTCATGAGCAAGAACTGTTCTTTGTAGCAGCGCTGAAACAAATATGCAAATTTTGTTATCGCTTGTCGCTTATTTTGCCAAATTTTCATGTTTTCCTGTGCTGAAACCGAAACGTCGGAACCATTCTGTTTACGCCTCGCCTCTTTATTCCGTTGTTTTATTTTTCATGGTCTTCTGAACGGGGTTAAAGTCAATAATAAGAATAACAGAATGGTCACAACGCTCTATATGGTAATGATAATGCAGAAAAAAGAACACAACACAATTGTTTGAGCAATTCAGTTTTGATTAATTAACAATACTGTTACAAGGCACAATACGAATATGAATACAAATTAGATAGGAAACGTCGAAAACTAATTTTAATTGGTGAGCCCTATTATGAATAGAGCCAGATTATACTTGGATGTGCGCTAATAAGACATTATTCTAATCAAATACTGATATGAGATGCATATTGGGGCTTAATCCTCATTATTTAGTACAAGGCTAAAGATATCTAGGTCATATAATCATGAACGGTAAGCATGATGTTAATTTTATTTTTAACTCGATACATTTTAATGGCAAATCACTAAATTACAAAAGTTTAAACAAGCAGATTATAAATCCGGATCTAATCAGGATGATCGTACAAAAGGAAGCCTTAATTCTTGCCCCAGTAATGTGGTATCTCTAATTGATCTATACATTTCACGTTACGACCATACCCAGTGCCGGTTTTACCATTACCAGCGCCCTGGGCGAGATTTCTACGGCGCCCTCCAACTACAATTCAAACCCATAGGAAAAAAGGGAAAGCATATAATGAAATAACCATTTATTAAAACAAATAATTATTTATTATAAAAAATAACCATTTATTAGAAACAAACTAATAAAATTTTACTTTTCTGGCCTTTCTATCAGCAAACTCTTTTATAAGGTTATCAAAGTCTATGTTTTCAGCAATTTCGTTTTCAATTGACAAAGTTGCTAAGTTTGTCAATCTAGATTGAGATATTGTTGATCGAAGATAGGTTTTTATCAGCTTCAGCTTTGAAAAACTCCGCTCCCCGCTAGCAACCGTTACAGGTATAGTCAGTAATATTCGCAATGCTATCCATACATTTGGATACAGTTCTTGTAAGTAGCGATCTTTGATGAAATTTAAAACAAAAATAGGTGTAACCACATTTTGATCGGGCAAAAAGGAGATAGACAATGTGTTTTTCTTTGATTGGGGATTCCCTGTAAAATAAACTCCGATCGAACGGATTACGTTCCGTTCAAGTGTTGCCAACATAAAAAAAATCCACTTAATTTAGGGCTTCCGTCCGCTTAATTTTGAGAATGAGGTGGAGGGCGCCTGCGGCGCCCCTTTTGTCCGGCGCCCTGGGCGATCGCCCAACCGCGCCCTACCCTAACACCGCTACTGACCATACCTAAGTGTTTCCTTAAGGCAGACCGATAAAAGAACAAGGAAACTATTTTTGTTGTTTCTAGTAACTGTTTGATACCGAGTCGTGCTATAAAATATAGACGAAGGAAGCGTTTTGGAAGCCATGAAACCGAACATGTAGAATTAATTTAAGTCTCTCGTAAAGTTTGATTGACAATTGGCACTTTTCTTCTGAAGAAGGACTAGGATAAAGGAGTAATATCGTTATGCGTTTTAAAAAGAACGAGCTGCTTTAATTGTTCCACCTGGCCGTTTTAGTATGAACCGATTGAACGAAATAAAGGAAAGAGTAAGAATTTAATGGTAGTTTTCCATGTTAAGAACATTTTCGAAGTCATATAAGATGAGGCAAACGTGTAACATAATCGTCGTGTGAACTGTACCAGTGCACGTCTCCACTATTCGATTTTATACTTGGGTTCAAGTTCCGTACTCCTCGATACTTCTAGATGGTAATCGTCCGTTGGGATAAGAATCTATTAATTAAAATTCAACAGAAATTACTCGCGCAATGGACGATTCTGCTTAGATGGTATAACGACGTACTTTCAACATTCACGACACGCAACCACTTGGTCGCTTCTTATAGAGATGTCTCAAAGACAATTACAGAACAACACATTAGCGAGAAAACAGGACCGGCACTTGAAAAATGCTGTCACCTCATAATGAGCACACTCTGTTATTGTACCATTTTATTACTTTCCACTTGCTAACTGATTCGTTTACAAATGACAGGAAATTTTTAAAGAATAAATCGTTAGATTTGTTGAACCTTGTCGTTGCCTTTTCGGATCACAACTTTTAATTAAAATTGATCAAAGGAGGACGGTATTTTTGTTTCCTAATTTTTTAAAATTTACTATATTTCCAATAAAACTCACCCTTACTCCTACCAAACAATAGATGAAATAAACATTATTTCTTTTATATTTTAAAATGTATAAATATTGAACAAATTAAAACAATCATTAAAAAGAAATTTCTGATAGATACGAAACCCAAAACAAAATACTGGTAAGCAAGGGAAGAAAAAGTAGGGAAAAACCGAATATAAAGATCAGAGATGAAAAATTAGAAGAAGTGGCTGATTTTAGGTATCTAGGAAGTCAGATAAGTCAGGACGGAAGGAATAGTAGGGATATAAAGCAGAGGGTCGAGTCGCCTTCAATAAAATAATTTAGAAATTCGGAAAAGATTATAAAGATGCGAAACATGGACGGTGGGCGCAGCGGAAATAAAATAGGAGAACAGAAGGCTCTATGGAAGTCAATAAGAAATAGGCGAGATAGGTTGGTATGAGTTAAGAGGGGTAGATGTAGACCTAGATTAGATTACTATTCGCTAATAGTTAAGTGTGTGGGATGTTCTAGTTTTGAAGAAATATGAAGATTAGCTGAGGATAGGAAGGAGCGGAAGTGCGTGTCCAACCAGTCTTAAAACTGATGATCTTTTGATGATGATGAGATACGAAAGCCAAAGGGAAAGAATCCCATCTTAGTTTCTTTATTGCTAATTGACATGAAGATTGTCGTTAAAGATTTTTCAAATGAATGTCATGGAAAATCTATATTTGTAATTTGTAGTGGCAAATAAGGAAATCCTTTTTAAAAATGTGATGTTTTTTGTGCGTAATTGAATCATGCTTTTCTATTATTATAACTAAAGAAAAATGGATCAATTTACTGACACCCAAAGCATTTCATTTTTTTTTTTTTCATTACAGAATACAACTGAGGCAGTTTACACGTAATCCACTGGGCCAGAGAAACTCCAGTGTCCTTCTATTTAATCAAGAACCTGTGATAATGGATATAACTGAAGCTTTTCGCAGCGAAGACATAACAAAGACAGACTTCTTCGATTTCGTTGTGAATCCGGACACGAGCGACGCTCAAACGTTAACTTTTACGAAACAAATGCGAACAGTGAACACGTTCCTGGAAAGCAGTTCGCCAGAAGATCGGAAGGAAACGAACAATAACAACACCACCATGCTCACTGCAGAGATAGCGAACGTGCCGGCAACAGCATCCTCCGAAGGTACGACGAGCACGTTCGATCCGAACTTTTGGAGCGACAAGGACGCAGTCAAGATCGAATCCGCCATCCTGGAAGACTTGAACAAGTACTGCTGGTCGGAACAGGACGCTAGTGGGGTTATAGGTAGTAGTGCTAGTAAAACGGCAACCAGTACTGATGGACACATTTACACTCTAACAGTATTAAATGGCATCGACCAAAGCGCGACGTGGTACCGTCCACCATTAGCCACAATCGTCAAAGAAGAGGATGGCTCTATATCGAGTCCTGGTTCTATGGAACACATGCAAGTCGGTCTAGACATCGATTCAATATTAAGTATTATGCCAGCACAAATCAATGGTTTTAGTGGTAGTTTTAGCGATAGCACGCAGAGTCCGAATACGGACGGACTCATCAAATCGGAAACGTATACGTACGAGGATAGTGGATTTGCCGACAACAAAGACGAACTTGCCAGCTCGCTGATCATCGATACGCCGCTGTTGGAAGCGCACGAAAATTTCAACAACAACAACAACGACTGGAAAGTGAGCAACAACAATACGAGCAATGGTACGCCGGACTCGTTGCTACGCAGTGCTTTGCAGGGAAAAGCATTCGTACGTTACAACGGATCGGTAAAAGTACCCAAAACAGAGAGCAACAGCGAACTGCGGAGGGTGCTTTCGACGCCGCCCGGCAAAACCGAAAGTACCCTTTATATCAAAGAAGAACCGGACAAGACTCCTACGCCGACAATAGTAACCGGTGTAGACTCAAACGGGGCTATCATCTTCGAGGAGCACGTGACACCAACGAGGCCACCAACAGAACCCGAAAATCCATCCAGCGCGCACAGTATGGACGACATCCTCCTCTCCCAATTGGACACTTCATATCCCGAAGACTACGAAAAACTCAAACGGATAGCGAACGAAGTAGTCGAATCCGTCGGGCAATATTGCCTTATCAACGAAAACATTGAAAACGTCTACAGTATAGGCACTGAACAAGCGAGTCTCTTAGGAAACCTCACCTCTCCCATATCCATAGCCCCCGTCGTCACCAGTACGAAACCCGCCCCAAAAAAATACAAAAGATCGAACAGCGGGAGTTCGAAACAGACAACGGTCCAGGGCGCGACAAGTACCAGTAATGGGGTGAGGAAAGAGAGATCGCTGCATTATTGCAGCATTTGCTCGAAAGGATTTAAGGACAAATACTCGGTAAATGTCCACATACGGACGCATACCGGGGAAAAACCGTTCGCTTGCAGCCTGTGCGGTAAAAGCTTTAGACAGAAGGCGCATCTCGCGAAACACTACCAAACGCATATAGCTCAAAAGAACGCGGCGGCAGCAGGTAACGTTGCCACAACGAAAACGAAATCTAGGTAGCTCGTTGATTTTTGTTTTTTTTTTTTTGTGTGTTTTTATACTCATTCGTTCCGTGTTCAAGTTTCTTCCGTCCATTTTTTAACTACCTATGTATTATTGTTCCCGAGACGTGAAAGTATTACCGAAATCGTAGTATTTTAGATAACGAAGAAAAAAGAAAGCTCCAAAATACCTAAGACGTTCTTTAAGATGCTTCACGGAAATAAACAGGTAAGAAATACAGTTTTTTGTTTTTTACGAATTGTACTCAATCGGTCCCAATTTAATTTTGATCAGATGTTTAATTTACAGTAGTACTTTTGGAAATACTCTAACTTTGAATTCTTATACATATTGTACTTCAGTGTTTTTTTTTTTCTAAATTAGAAGTGCATAAGACTTTTGAAAATTCCACCGACGACTTTTCTATTCATTTTATTTGCAAATCGTATATTTTCCTGACCTCCTTTCTCGTAATAAGCATCCCAACGGCCATTTGTAAAGATGAAGAAAATAAATAGCTCTGGTCTTATGCAAGGCGAAAACGAAACCAAAAATCAGGTCAACTGAAAAGAACACAAACGGTTCATCTAAAAGCAATCTTAATTATCCAATTGACAACCAAAACCCATCTATCAACGGCAATAGAGGTACCTAGAATAAATGCCCGCATTTCTCAATGATGACCGATCAAAGCTAATGCATACTTGTATGTAGGTACTTACAGATAGGTATGTTCTTATTTTGTGGTCATAATTTACGAGTAACTACGTTTGAAAGTGAGTCCGTAATTTCGTTTACTAGGAATCAAAGGTAATTTGCTAATTCTTACAACAAATCATCGGATTAGAACAAGAGTTCTTATCTCATTTATGTCGGTATTAATTCTGAAATGAAATCGGTCAGTCGTAGGCGGTATACGCACATGTTTATACAATATTGCCACTCGATATTGCCATAAATATGGGAATAATATCGTTATAAAGCATATAGTACTCGAGAGAGCTTACCATGGTACGGAAAGAATGAGAGAGTGCAACTGTTACTTCCCTCGCATTTTACGCACACGGGGTTGTAATTGTCTATCAAATGCAGGATGAGAATGAAATAAAAATTGAGTTGTCTTTGTCAGTCACGCTTTTGCTTATGCTGCAGGTTACAATGGGCAAATGTATGAGACACTTATACGAATATGTACGCACGCATAAAACATTTCCGACAGGCCTACAAACGTAATAATAACAAAATACTCATGTACAATTATGTGACACTATCTGTCGATACGGAATCGAGAAAAAATGTTTTTCCTGTCGAAGGTTGCGACAGATTATCATAGCAAGCAGGAATGCGTTACGTTAGAATAAAATGAATGTATTTCTTGTTCAATACAAAAAATATCGGAACACACTCCCCGCGTATGTAAATTATAATGTATTAGCATTCAATTATTCAATTAAGTGGAAATCATGGCAATTTTGCAGACGTTTACATTTTTAATTAACCAATCGATCCACCTCGCACGTTTCCGTGGCAAATTATTTATCTAAATTAACATCTGGTAATATTAATTAACATTAACGTGGTGTATCCGTTCCGTGCAACCATAAATTTTATTGTATATTCTTTTAAACTGCAATTTATTTCTGCAGTCTTCACTTTAAATGGCTTTTTTTTTTAAATTTTCAGTTCAAACTGTTTTTCAGGATTTTCTTATTATCCATTCTATTTTTGTTGATAATTAAGAAACTTAGTAACTAGATACCAACGGAGGGCGAAGGAGTTGCTCAATAATTAGTAGAAAAAAGATTCATTTTATTTTAAATATAATATCGTCTTCAATCAAATATTGAAAGACTATAAAAACGAAGTGAAAATTAATTTTTTACCATATCCCTGCCGAATGTAAGATATTTTTCCCTGACTTAAGGGACAAAATCACAACATTATTTCCCGGGTGCGAAATCGCATTTAGTCCATTTTGGGAATTTTAATATCCTCGACAATTCCACGATGAGTTTAAAAATTTTTTCTAATAAACAGTAAATGCGATCTATTACCTAGGAGATTATCATCCACTTTCTTGTCCCTAGAATCAAGAACAGTCGTACTTACGAGGCGGCGGTATGGTAAAGAATTATATACGGGCTTCGGGAAAATTGTACGTCATTACTAGGAGGGAATGCCATACGTTGTTCCCTTGGTGCGTAATATACTATTTTGATGAATAATGGTCTGAAATTGTTTGTATCTACGAAACTCTTAATAAAAGTTATGCTACGAACCTGTTCATGTGAAGCATCTTGTTCACCTTTAACGTTGAAAATTAACTATATAACTATTTATTGCAAGTGATTTTGGATGCTTTCTATAACTTATATTTAAAAAAATAAAATAAGATTATCGAGCTCAATTTTGTGATTACAAAATAACTCCATATTAATTCCCAGAAATTAGAAGGAATATCTACGCGACTATTTGTATTTTTGTAACGGTTTTTTCAGATCTCCTGAAATTAAACGTACCTTTCTGAATGTG
This sequence comes from Agrilus planipennis, assembly GCF_000699045.2. NCBI lineage: Eukaryota > Metazoa > Arthropoda > Insecta > Coleoptera > Buprestidae > Agrilus > Agrilus planipennis. The sequence goes on along the minus strand of NW_020438866.1, from coordinate 266,698 downwards.
ATGATAATTACTTATTAGTTTCACTGTTATGTAAGATAATAATCGTTCGAAAATTAGCAATCAAAAATCTCAAAATAAATATAAATGTGTATGTATCTATGTATTAATAAATTATTTAAATAAATAAAGAAAGAAAGGATAATAAATAAAAAAAGATGATATATAAGCGGAAGATTTTTGTGTATGTAAAGTATTTATCGTCGATAGCCGATTTGTTCAAAAGCGTTTGTTCCTAAGTTTTATTATTGTATTTTGTGTTTTGTGCTGTGATCTAAATAATTTCGAAATCTTCCACATGTGTATTGTAAATTTTGTCAATGAACAAAAATCTGCCTAAATTATCTTGCCATCTACTTACTTACTATTCGTATACATAAAATTATTTATCAAATAAATGGACCGTCTATTGTAGTATGTTTTGTTATGTAAAGTTAAGTATATTTTATTTTGTTTTTTATTTATATGTTTAAATGATAAGTAGGTACTTGTGTTGGCGACAACGAAGAGATCCAACCGTCCCCATTTCCCCATCTACAAATAAATACGTAAATAAACGATCGGTAAACAACGAAAATGTAATTTTGATTTTTTGTAATATTTTTCTCTTTTATTTTTTTTTTTCTAAATTTGATTTCTCTTCGTAGATTTTTGTTTCTTTATTTTTTTCTTTGATTAGACAGATTCTTTGTAGTGTTAAGTTAGTAAAACTACAGTTTACCATAAAATAAGGCATTAAATTGACCAATTACCTGCATAATACTCACATGTAAAAAGTATTACAGATTAATTTAATTTTAATTAACTCTTTGTTTAAATAGATTACGTTTATTATTTATGTGAGTGTACAAGATGCATACGAATCGTAGAACACTATAGAAAAAATCTTAAAAAATGATTATTGTTGTTGTTGAGTTCCATTATTATCATTATTGATATTTTATTGTAACTATGTTTCTTCATTTTTTTGCCACGTACTACAAGTTAAATCATTTATTTCTTTTCATATGTAACAAATACTGTGCCTGAGAAGCTTTATACGACTAATAACTGTCTATTTTTCTTAATGTAATGATAACACCTATAATTAAAGCAATGCAAGAGGTCTATATTTATACTTAGATCTCATTTTTTTGGTTCTATTTTGAATTCAGCTACTGCCCAAGATGTGTTCTTTGGATAATAATAATACTCAAATGCAACTGAAGAGATTTTCTATAAATACTTATGTTAATACTCATTTTTTTTTTGTAATTCTTCTTTCAGAGTTGTATGTCAAAAGTTTCCGCTTTACAGTTAAATTTTATCATTAGTAAGTACATAAAATTTGTAAAGACGATAGCATAAAAGTATTCGACTCAAACATTATGATTTTCTCATTTTTGTTTATTTTCAATAAGGCCATAACAAGTGTATATTTATACATTCCTTTTGTTAATCCATTTTATACAATGTTTAAGTTTCTTTATATGTATTATTGATTTTATCGGTAGATTTAATGTTATAATATAGTGTTATATTTACTTTTTATAATTTTATATTCTATGATTGAGAACATGTATTATCATAAATAAAATAAGAAATTCAACTATTATCAATTATTTTTATAAACACCAATTTTACATGAAAATTTAAAACTTGTTCTTTGAAAAGGAAATGTAATTGGTTGATGCTCCCCTGAAGAGTTGGTTTACTAAAAACTTTAACTTATTCAAGAAAATGCTCAGTGATCAGGTAGGTAATAACTATAATAATATTATTTAACTTGAAAAGGAAAGCATGCAGTTTTCATTTGTTTTAATTCAAAATGCACAATCAACTTTTCTTCGACCAGGTAATTAATTTTAATTGCTAAGTACATTCTAAAATATTCCAAAGTACTTTAACTTTTTTTTAATAATAAACAGTTCTTATCATACCTATATAACTGGTGTTGAAAAGCTCTAAAACTTTATTTATCATTGAGTCAGATTTTAATTAAATTCGTACGTTCTTTTACTTTTTAATGACCCTCTGTATATTATCTTTATTTAAAATACGACCAAAAGCTATCACATGTTCACAGCGCAGGTCCTATAAAGAAGATAAAGAAATATTTCTTTGTCTCTAAGTGTCCTTGTATGAGTCAAGTGAATGTGTTATTGTGAAGACGTTCCTGCCTGTGTGTGAAAATTAGTGCTGTAAATATTCCATTCAAAACTAGTGCATGGATAATTCGGATTGTATTTTGGCATATACTACATCCTCGAGATTAAGGTAAATTAGTTTTAATTAATAAACTTTGCTTCAGGACCTGAAGAGGACTATCCTCACTATCAGTGTGTTTATTTTTAGACGTAACATCATGGTTTATTCAGTGAGATTTTACCGTCTCAATGTGTATAAAATTTTGTTATTTTCAAAATAAAATAAAAAATATAAAATATATTA
>NW_020438866.1:257883-261811 GCF_000699045.2 Agrilus planipennis | reverse complement strand
TTTTATTACGCTCTCGTTGATTTAAAAACGGCAAACTTAATGGTTCCAAAGTATTTTTTTTAAGTATGTTAGTTTATTATAACATTTTTTTCTGCTGGTTCTAATTAATCAAAGTAAGACAGATTAAAAAATTATAGCTTTATACATTTTTTAATGCAAAGCTCAAATTTTTGCCAAATTATTTGCATATTACCTAGCTTTCATCATGGAAATTTTTGTACCGTTTACTGAAAGCGCATGTGCTTGCGTTATCTTGGAAGATTGTGTTGAGGACGGATATTGCTACTGTGTTTTAAATTTAAATAATGGCTGAAGAAGAGAATGAATGTTCCATTATCAATGTTAGTACCTACATTTCATACATTTTGCAACATATATTCTTACTGCAATGTAAAAATGGGATCACTGTAAAAGACTAGATTTTATTTTTATTTGATAGTGCCTCTATTACATATTTAATATGAATGCACTTCAATATTCTTAATTTTAATTACTTAGATTTACATCGACTCCATCAAATAAATAAAAAAAGATGATATATAAGCGGAAGATTNGGAGCCGCGTTCCGCATCCTGCACCCGGGGTTATCACCGGGTGCCACCTCGCGTCCTGCACCCGGGGCGATCCCCGGGTGCCACCTCGACGTGCGGCCCCCTACAGGAGCCGCGTTCCGCATCCTGCACCCGGGGTTATCACCGGGTGCCACCTCGCGTCCTGCACCCGGGGCGATCCCCGGGTGCCACCTCGACGTGCGGCCCCCTACAGGAGCCGCGTTCCGCATCCTGCACCCGGGGTTATCACCGGGTGCCACCTCGCGTCCTGCACCCGGGGCGATCCCCGGGTGCCACCTCGACGTGCGGCCCCCTACAGGAGCCGCGTTCCGCATCCTGCACCCGGGGTTATCACCGGGTGCCACCTCGCGTCCTGCACCCGGGGCGATCCCCGGGTGCCACCTCGACGTGCGGCCCCCTACAGGAGCCGCGTTCCGCATCCTGCACCCGGGGTTATCACCGGGTGCCACCTCGCGTCCTGCACCCGGGGCGATCCCCGGGTGCCACCTCGACGTGCGGCCCCCTACAGGAGCCGCGTTCCGCATCCTGCACCCGGGGTTATCACCGGGTGCCACCTCGCGTCCTGCACCCGGGGCGATCCCCGGGTGCCACCTCGACGTGCGGCCCCCTACAGGAGCCGCGTTCCGCATCCTGCACCCGGGGTTATCACCGGGTGCCACCTCGCGTCCTGCACCCGGGGCGATCCCCGGGTGCCACCTCGACGTGCGGCCCCCTCCGGGGGCCGCGTTCCGCATCCTGCACCCGGGGTGATCACCGGGTGCCATCTCGCGTCCTGCACCCGGGGCGATCCCCGGGTGCCACCTCGACGTGCGGCCCCCTCCGGGGGCCGCGTTCCGCATCCTGCACCCGGGGTGTTCACCGGGTGCCACCTCGCGTCCTGCACCCGGGGCGATCCCCGGGTGCCACCTTGCGGCCGACACCCCTCTTCGGTCCAGGCGACGACGACCCACGTCGGTCCTTTGATGAAAGATGAAGAACGGTTCCCTGACGGAAGTTGATGGACGTCTCCAGGTGAATGACGTCTCCTGAAGGACAATTCCCTGGCAGAAGTTCCATACACGTCCGTACTGTAACAAATGCATTATATTGTACTATATGTTACACAAAAATTAAAAGTAATAAAGTGTGAACTTTGAAATTGAGTTCTTATTGTCTAAAAAATTATTCCCTTTACTTTTTATAAACAATTCAATTTACTGCATCACTACATGCTTTTCCTTGAAGTAGAAAAAGACACATAAAATTATAAAAGACTAATCTTATGACAAGAAAACTAATTAAACTTTCAATGGTGTATTCTCGATGAAACATTTTCAATAATAAAGGAACAGAAAAGAAAAGATGTTCCAACAAAATTGTTTATTCCTCGACAATTGTTTCGACCTCTAAAAGGTCATTCACAAACTATTGCACTCTTGAAAATGACCTTTTAGAGGTTGAAACATTTGTCGAGGAATAAACAATTTTGTTGAAACATCTTTTCCTTTATTTTCCTTTAGAAAACTGTAAGTTTAATTCTTGTAAATGTTTGTAAGAAGTAAGAACTGAGTAATATAAAGTTTTATCCTGGTGTTATTCTATCTAGTATCAATTATTTGACGTAATTACTTATCCTGCACATCTTCTATACCAATAGACTCATACCAACCATAAATTTCTATCCCATACATTAAAGCAGATGCATTATTTTTTGCCAGCAGTGTTTGAATTTCCTCATGCATCTATGCTCCAAACCGTCCCCTAATATTGCAATTGCTTTTTCCTTTAAATACCTCTTCATTTCCATTATTTTGTAAGTAGTTTGTTCACCAATGTTTTTATAGTTTGTGATGCTACTTTTGTTTCCTTGCATCTCCTTCTGTATCAAATCCATTCCGCCTTCGAATTGTTTCTTTTTTTGTTTAACTTCCCCACTTTATTTTATTCTGCTATTCTGCTGTCATCTAAATTCTTAATTTGGCTCTTCTGTAACTGCTGTAAGTAATTATCTATTGAAAGTATATTTATAATTAAATTTTTGTTAAAAGCGTACATTGTATTAACATTAAGATATGTATGCTTGTTATTCAGAGATGTAGTAGGTACTTTAACTTTTTACAGGACACAGTGTATCCCAATTGCCACATTTTTTCGAAAAAAGGAAATTAGTTCATGGATTTTCCACAAGTGATAGGTGAGAGAAAGTTTCCTTCCTGGAAGTAAGAGGACTATTCAAATACAAACATGCAAAGTAAGTTCTTTTTTCTGTATGTATTTATAGTTATATTATTTTCCATCTGCCTAGATTAACAAAGTAAATTAGTTTAAAAAGGAGCAGGATTCATTCTACTACTAAATTATGGTCTGTTGCTACTCTTTTCTATTAAAGATTTCTTTGATTAGGTACTTAACTTTAATTAATAGGTCGATTCTAAAATATTTCAAAATAATTTAACATTTTTTCTGCAATTTTACCTATTATTTATAATAAATCGATTCTATCATACTTATAATATATATAAACTAGCATCGGAAAGCTCTGAAGCTTTATTTATCATTAAGTCAAATTTTAATTAAATTTTTGCGTTTTGTGCATTTACTTTTTAATGTCCCTTTGTATATTACCTTTAAAAGCTCTGAAACTTTATTTATGATTGTCCTGTTTTGAATTAAATTTGTGCGTTCATTTACTTTTTAATATCCCTCTGTATATTATTTTTATATTAAATTATAGATTTTATGTGAGAATACTTGTTTGATGTACGTGTGTGTTATTTTTTGTTGATACAGTGATTACTCATATTTTCTAATCTTCTTAATTGCAGCAGCTATAAATAATTTTCTATCTAAAGAATATTTATTATTCAATTGTTACCAAAAGCGTACGTTATATTAAATCCCTTCTTTCATCGTCAATTTGATATTTAAAATGTGTATGCCGGTTATTCAAAGATACATTAGCTACTTTTAACTTTTTACAGGACACAGTTTAGCTCAATTGCCACATTTTTTTTTGAAAAGGAAATCAGTTCATGGATTTCCTACAAGTAATAAGTGATAGAAAGTTTCTTTCCTGGATAAAAGAGGACCATTCGAATACAATCTTGTAAAGTAAGTTCTTTTTTTGTATGTATTTTCAGTTATATTATTTTCTGTCCACTTAGATGAACAAAATAAATTAGTTTAAAGCGGAGCTGGATTCTTTCTATCAGTAAATTATACTTTGTTACTACTTTTTTTATTAAGACAGATTTCTTTGACTACGAAATTAATTAATTTTAATTGATAAATACATTCTAAAATATTTCAAAATAACAATTTTTTCAACAATTTCACCTGTTATCTGTAATAAACAGTTCCTATCATACCTATACTAC
>NW_020438866.1:250918-257351 GCF_000699045.2 Agrilus planipennis | reverse complement strand
TTGAAATGAGAAGACATTCAAATACCTTGCAAGGTAAGTTCTTTTTTCTATATTTATTATAATAAACTTATAATAAATTAGTTTAAAAAGGGGTAGGGGTGTTTTCTATTAAACAAATATAGTTTGTTGTTAATTTTTTTATTAAGGCAGATTTTTTTATAAGTTTTATTTTATGTCTCTATTTGCAAACTTTTTGACGAAACCAGAAATTTTATTATTTATCGCTTATGGAGGTGTGTATCCAAATAGTCTTACGATTATGATAATGATGTTGTGTTTCTAATTGTGGCCTTCGTCGAATTAATGTCTAACCTTTCTTATAATTGTTTTATAACAATTTTGAAATCAAATTTTAAATATAGGAGCTACAATACGCTTAAAACATCTGTTGTTGTTAGATTTAGAATAATTTTTAAATTCGTGAACTTTTGGCGAAATTATACGTAGGTAACAGTAGCATTTATTTAACAGAAGGAATACATTTACAAAAACGTATCTCATAAGCAAAATATACCAAAAACCATAAACGCTTATTATTTAAACCAAATAAACTCACATAACTTGTAATTTAAATAAAACAAAATTATATTTTTCCCGCTGTTACCCGCCTATTCTTTTCCTTATAATTATCTTAAATACTGTCGCAACCACTCTTCTGCTCCTAACATTTCTCTGTATTCACTCCCGACTTTATTTTCCACACCCTCTTCTATCATACGACTTAAATTGTCATTTTCTCATCTGCATATGCTACATTTTCTCTCTTCCTCAATCAACCAGTATTTATTTTCATTGTATCTGTTCCCCATTTTAAATCTTGCTATAATTGTCATATCCTTATTTTTTCTCTGGTCTTATATCTCCCTGCCACTCTTCCCACATCCACCCTTTCATCTCTTCCGTATACTTCGATCTTTGTATTCTTCTCAAACCTCACCTCATAACATATTTTTTCACTGCATCAATTGTCATTTATTCCAACGCTTTTTTTTCCTCATCATATCTATTTCTCACCCCAAAACCCATGACTTTTGTTAATATCTCTGATGTGTTTTTGTCTCCTTTTTATAAACATTATTCACTTGATTGTACCTATTCCACCCCTAGATTTCCACCTCATAGAAGAAAACTCTTCTTGCCACTGTGTTAAATAAAATCCTTCTTCCCTAATCGTTTCTGCATAATTTTTCTCCAATTCCCCATATTTTTCCTATTACTGCATTTGCCCTTGCTATTTGATTATTTATACGTGTCATCCTTCTTATTTTTTCCCATCATATATCCCAGGTTTTCTTCAGAATTTATTTTCTTTGCCTTTTCTAATTTTTTCTTAATTTTTATTGATTTAATTATTCTTTCCTGCTTATGTTTAGTGTGACTTGTTTACAGGCTTCTTTCTTAGGTTAATTAATACTTTTATTTACTTACGCCTTATTTTCCTTTTACTAACTTAAAAACCTTTTACAGATTCAACCACATAATTACTAACCCTTGGACCACATCAAGGACATCAGAACGCGCTTTAGTCGAGGTAAGTTTTTAATTACTTTTTTTTTATTTTGGTTTTTTAAGCCTTTTTTAATTTTTACTTGATTTCAATTTAAATGCTTTTTGAAGTGAAACTTCTTTATGCTCGATGGGAGTAAAATCTCAAGGGTGATAGGATATGCGATGATAGGCTATGAGAATAAAAAGCCGCACATGCGCATATCTGTAGCTGTTAGTGACCGGCATCTCATAAATTATTTTATACTGTGTATTCAAAGTACTATAGTGCTAAATTAATGTTTTGGTTATATCTGTGCAGTTACATTACAGTAAATGTATTACATTAAATGTTTGTTTAACAACAATTAGTATTTATTTAAGAGTGAGTATTATGTATTAATTCTAATTCCTTGTAGTTATTGATAGTTTACGGTTTCTTAAGCCTTTAGAAAAATAAACGGAAGCGAAAAAAATTTTACCATTTCATTGTTACTGAATTACATAAAAACGTATTAAAGTAATTCTCCTTAAGTGCACTAAAAATAAAATACGCTGGAAAACATAAATCCTGAAGTTTCTCGTACTCTCTCTTTCACCAGTCATTACTTATTCGTTATAAAGGTATAGAGATAGCCAAAGAAGTTTCACTTCTTTCACGTGTACTGAGTTGCACGTTTTGTTGTAACTGTCGAAACTTGTCGTATGTCCCTTATATTTGCGTCAAAACTTTTGTTCTAACCTATGTATACTGGTAAGTAAGTGTGCTATCTCGTAAGTGGTAGTGCAACTATACGTAAACCTAGCAGGTGACTAACCAAGTAGCAAGCAACGTTCTTTATGCGGCCGGTAGGCGCCGCAGAACCACTTCAAGGCACTCATGTAAGATGGCGCAGTGGTATATTATCATACGTAGGTCGGAAAATATGTTTTAACTGTATTACAAGGTGCATACGAAAACTTTTATCAATGTGAACCGAAAAGTTTAACATTGTTATTAAAGCTAATATATTATAAAATCGGTCAAGATAAAAATTATATTAATTATTTTTCTTTATTTTTAGTGTAACTTGTTTTACATGGTTTTCTTTCTTTTTTATGTTTATTAATACTTGTTTTTATTTACTTTCACCTTGTAAATTCTTTTTCTTTTACTAATTTGAGAACCTTTTACAGAATCATCCACTGGAGGAACATAAACCATCATCATAAGTTCATCATCAACCCTTGGACCCCACTACAAGGACATCAGGACGCGTTTCAATCGAGGTAAGTTTAAAAATTACTGGTTTTTTAAGTATCTATTTTCTTTGCCTTTTTTAATGTTTACTTGATCTCTATTTAAATGCCTTTTTTAATTACTTTTCTTTCTTTATCTTTACTGTAACTTGTTTTAGATGCTTTCCTTTCTTTTTTATGTATCTTAATACTTGTTTTTATTTACTTTCACATTGTAAATTCTCTTCCTTTTACTAATTTGAGAACCTTTTACAGAATCATCCACTGGAGGAACATAAACCATCTTCATAAGTTCATCAACCCTTGGACCCCACTACAAGGACATCAGGACGCGTTTTAATCAAGGTAAGCTTTTAATAGTATGTTTTTTTAGTGTTTACTTTTCTTTGCTTTTTCTAATTTCTAATTGATTTTTATGTAGGTTAATATTCTCTTTTCTCTTGCAGGGACATCTCTCATCGTGGGAGATCATCGTCGCGGACAACGGGGGACCATTTCTAACGGGTGCGAATAGCTCCCAACGGTGAGGGTCATCTTCCGATGGCTGGAACCGTCTTTCAATGGTAAGAAGTCCCTTTCAACAGCCAAGATCGTCCCTCGCAGGTAAGACTTGTCCCTTTGCGGACAGGAACACCTTCAAGTGGTTTGAGGGTGATCCCGTCTGCGGGAGGGTGGTACTTGTACCACATCTTCCGCAGATGTGATCATTTTTAAACAACTTGAAGGTGATTTCTGTTAGCAAAGGTATAAGTCAACCCTCCGAAGGGGGATCGCAGTTGTTGTAAGGTACTTCTAACCACTTGGAAGATAGTTCCTGGTCATTGAAAGGTGGCACTTACCACTTGGGGGCTATACAATCCCGCTAAAAATGGTCCCGCGCGCGGACAGGGGACCCGCGTCCCCCACCGGCGTTGAATTACAAAAACCTTCGATGTAGGGATGCACCATTCGAAAAATAAAAAAATTGTCTTTTTTTATATATTGTTTTATTTATTTTAAAAACCTACTTATTAACTTGTTGGTTTTATGTGTAATTATAAGTGAAAACTTAGTAAATTTAGTAATAACTACAAAAATATAGGAAAATAGTTAAGATTATTCCTTTAACAACGATAACCAAAAATAGTTTTCGTTTTAATATAATTATTTAAAATATTCTTCACTAGGTGTATTAAACATTTAAAAAGTACCACCAATTAGTTTTCCTAAATAATATCGGAAAATTTAAAAAATAAGTTCAATTTCTAGTTAATAAGAATGTAGACATAACTAACAAAAAGGCTCACCGTTGTTGCAATAACATTGTCCATTCTTAACGTTCCACTCTATCACGACGTTGGAAAGACAAAGGGGGCATCTGCAATAAAATTAAATATTTACTATCAAGGCCTATTTATACCATTTAGGAAAACAGTTACGATGGTCTTTTTAATAATACAAGCCAAAAATAGTTTATATAAATTAAAGAAGAAATTAATGTAAGTGATTTGAAATGTGTTTGAACAAAAGTCAAATCCACATGTAATACGTACAAAAACACTCTAAATTCCCAAAATTAATTATTATAGGGTCGAAAGGCCGGTTTTTATTGTCTTTCATTATTTGGTGTCTCATCAACCATGAGGACATTAGCTACATTATATTAAATTTAAAAAATGCGACATGTTTATCTCCAAAGCATAGATCCTCAGAAAAATATAAAAAACAATTAGTTGGTTTAATTTGTTCAAAAGTGTCATTTTATTTGTTACAAGAAATTAATTTGTTAATAAATCCAGAACGGACTTGTCTTCCCGTTCAGACAGAGAGAGTGAGCATTCGGAGTGACAATGACGGGTAGTACGCTCGTTTAATAAAAATCTGCAATAATACATATCACTCTTAATTTCTGCCGAAAGCTCATTATATTAAATAAAAAAATGCGACATGTTTATCTTCAAATTATAGTTCCTCAGAAAGGAAAGAATTTTCAAAACCAGTCCCCATTCTCGGCAATCCTAGATTACCCGAGATTACCTAAAGTAAATATGGTAATTCCCAACTTTTTCATAACAATAAACGGGAACAGATACAAAAAAAACATTAGTATGCCTAATTCGTTAAAAAAATGTTGTTTTATTTGTTAGAAGAAATTGGTTTGTTTATACAACGAGAACAGAGTTGTCTTCGCGTTCAGACAGAGAGAGTGAGCATTCGGAGAGAAAATGATGGGTAGTACGCTCGATTAATTGAAATCTACAATAATACATATTACTCTCAATTTCTGCTGAAAGCTTATTTTTATTAAATATAATCCTTTACTTTTAACCAGTTCAGTACTTCACTTAAAAGCAATACCGAAATAAATCAAACTAAGAACATAGATTATTTATTTATTAGTGAAGAAGATAAACTGATTTATAAACAAACTCCCATGAATAATAGTGTAAATTCAATAAAAAAATCAACTAAGACATCTTCACACCCTGAAGATCAATATTCTGATAACATTGCATTTCCATGGTATTCAATTATTTAAAATAACATTTGTGAAGATGAACCTTTCACTAAATTAAGTCCAGATAATATTTTATCTCAAGATAATAGATCATTTTCTTTTAATCAACAATATAGCACTATTTTAAAAACAATCCCCTTGACCGCAAAAGATCACATTTTTCAAGAAGGGTTAAAAAAGATGAAAATGAATGTCTAATCTATAATCCCTTATACGATAATATTCCTCGACATACAAATAAAAACATTATTTTAAATCAAATTGAGAAATTATTTTCAGAAATATTATCTGACTTAGTTAAGAAGGAATGTGGACCTTCCTTTAAAATTCGCTCTTTTAAATGGAGCAATTGCAAATTTACTGATGATAGGTAAATAATAAAGCACAATATAAGGAGTATTAATTAAAACAAATTAGACAATATGTTTTAATTCTAGACTAAAGTTAAATAAACGAGAAGATTCGAGATATATATTTGTTAGATATCAAAGTTTAAGCAGTCAAGTTAAGTTTAACATCATAGTTTACATTCTTGGAAAATGTTATTCTCTTGTTCAAACTAATTGTTTTTGCACGAAAAGGTAATTATAATGTGTTTTAAACGTATTTCTAATTAATTCTAAAAAGTATGTTTGAATTTCACATAAGCGCGCTAAATTGGAGTATAGGCAAATGTTTATACAGGGCAGTATTCCGGAACATCTAACTAAACTCTCAAATAGAAATAATATTTGAATCAAATTCTTTTAATTCCTTATAAGATTCGTAAAAGATAATATATAATTTTTTACTATTAACATAAACAAATAGATTATATTGTAGATACGCTTCATTTATTTCAATTTGCAGAACCAAAAGCAAAGCGTAAAGTTGATTAGGTAGCTAATTAAATGTACGCCTATTTACACTTATTATCATTTAATGACGATAATAAATGGCAAGTTGTTATGCCTTTATATTTGGTTTACTCAGTATCCTAAAGGAATTATCTTTCGGGCTTGATTAAATTAATATTTGCAGAGTATATACTTTATGTAATATGTAAACTAATTCTTTCAAGTGTTTATACATTAAGACTATATATATATTTCTAATTAGTGTAAAAAACGTTAAATTTCTTAATGTTTGGTGAAAACCACATCTAAATCGGCTTAGAAATAACTGAGTTATCCCGTTTTAAAGTTGCCCTTCTTTAATTCTTACAAGTGGCGC
>NW_020438866.1:223642-250776 GCF_000699045.2 Agrilus planipennis | reverse complement strand
GTAATAAAATCAAAAATTTACTTTATCTCATATCATTGAATAAAAATCAAGAGGAAAAGCTTTAACAGTTAGAAACCGAAAATCAAAATTATTATTATTCTAACTTCTGAAGATTTTAACTATGTTAATTAAAATAGACTTCAATATTTATGTTCTAATATACTTCTTTAAAATATTCTTCATAGCAGTTTTAAAAAGTTAAGAAATACAATCAGTTTTCCTATATAATTTAAGAGAAATTAAGAGTTAAATTCAATTGCTACTAAGTAAAAATTCATACGTAAGTTATAAAAAGCCTTACCATTACGTTATTGCAGCAAACTTTGTCCATCCTTAACGTTTCCTCACGATCTCGGGAAGAGTAAGGGATAGCTGCAATAAAATCAAATATTTATTTTTAAGATCAGTTTATTAACCTTTTAAGATTCAAGAAAATATCTAAAACCAAGGAGAAATGTTGACATTTTAAATATGCAATTTCTGTTAAAGACCTTTCATCCTATTAATTTTTAATTTATTTTTTCAATTATGTTAATTAAATCAAACTTCAGCGTAAGCAAGTAAAACTAGTTTTCCTAAATAATACCACAAAAATTAAGAGTTAAGTTCAATCCCTAATAAATAAAAATTCACATGTAGTTAATAAAAAACCTTACCATTACATTATTGCAGCAAACTTGGACCATCGTAAACGTTTCATCACGACCTCAAGAAGAAAAAGGGCCAGCTGAAATAAAGTCAATATTTAATTCAAATGCCTATTTCAGTATTATTATCTGTAAGTGTACAAGTGAAAACTTACTAAACCTAGTATTTACTACATAAATTAAAGAAAGTCGTAGTTGAGGTGGTTCTTTATACGGCGATAACCACAGATACTTTATTTAAATTACAGACAAATTTAATTCAAATGATTTGAAATGTGTTTGAACCAAAGAGGAAAACAGACTTTTTAAATCTCCAAATGAAATTTTCATATGCGATTGAAATGCCTATATAATCATGTGAATTTTTCATTTTTCTTTTAAATTGTGTTAAATAAAATAAACTTCGATATTTACGTTTTAAGATACTTCTGTAACATACTCTTCACTAACAGTTTTAAACCTTTAAAACAATTACTATTCCTATATAATATCAGATAAATTAAAAGTTAAGTTCAATTTCTAATTAATAAAAATTCAGACGTAGATGATAAAAAACCTCACCGTTGCGCTATTCCAGTAAACTTGGTCCTTCTTTAACGTTCATTCACGTCCTCCAGAAGAAAAAAGGGCAGCTGCAATAAAGTAAAANTAACTAATCCTAATCTATTTAATTTATTGATCTCTAGACTTTCTAATAGGTTTAATTGACTTTTGAATGTTCAGGAGCTTTTAGTATTATTTTTAATATTGACCCCCACTACAATAATTAAGTATGTAAGGGTTGTGTAATTAAGTTTAAGAGTATTACTTCTTCCACCTGAAGAAGCCACTGTGTGGCGAACTGTACATTGTGGTACAATAAACATCTTTGTAACTTGTGTTTGTATTTTTATGTTCTGCAATAAGAAATTTTCCTAGTGCTCTTTATTTTGTTTTTTGACGAAAAAGGTTTTAGGTCACTAACCAGAATTGTAACTAATAGTCTTTCTCATTCGAAACATACTTCATGGAGGGTGTAGTCTACCCCACTTCTGCTCTATTAATATTTTATTATTTACTAGGCTTTACCCGCAGCTTCGCTCGCGTTGATATTCTAAATACGCGTCAAAAAACTAATTTCTCTATCCCACGCGAACAGTACATTGTTTCTGGATAAAAGATACCCTATGTCCTTTTCTGCATCCCTGAAAATGTGTCTACAGAATTTCAAAATGATTGGTTGAATACTTAAGACGTGAAATGGTAGCAAACACATTTATAATATTAGTTAAGATTATAAAGAAAAGTGTTATAATTTTTTCATACGAGAAAGCTTTTATCTTTCTAGCTTAACGATCTATATGCTTATAATAAATTCTCAAAAAAAGTCACTAGGTAAAACTGCATTCAAATCTTTTGAATTTATTTGAATAAACTATTAGATCGTGGAATCGTAAAAGACGTGTGCTTGTAAAGTCATAAAAAAATATGCTGTAAAGAATTAGCATTAACAAACACTCCTCCATCAGTCTTCTGAAAAATTAATCTTTAACGAGTAATATTCTGAATATACTATTGCAATTCAGTTTTCCGTAACAGTCTCGAATGAATTGTTAGGTGTGAACAGTCTTTCCAAGCCAGTATTGAAAATAAAAGCAAAAGTGCCTTCTACCGAAGAAAAACAATTCAATGCCTTCATTACGCTTCGTAAAGCCAGGGCAGAAAAAAGAAATCTTGGTAGAAGAATTAAGAGGATGAAGAAGGCCGCGCAAGACATTGAATCAGGTGTTTCAACGAGAAAAATGCGTGTAACTGATGATTATGACGATTAGATCTCGGACATTTATCTATAACTATCATGTTTGTTAGGATATAATTAATTACCATTACTTGATTTATTGTAAAAGTTTAGGATACATCATGTGTTTCTCTTTCATTTTTGCTATTTGATTAGTAGCGTACTACATATATAAATCACGAATAAAAATTTGAAACTATTAACGAATTCTAAGGTCTTCCTGTATAAACGTTGGAGTTCCAATTAACTAATTAGCTGTTTAAGAATAATTAAGCATCCGGCGACAAAACAAAAAAGGAAAAGTAGAAAAGAATCTGTGGCATCTATACTGAATAAAGTTCATTAGGAGAATTCCATATTTATCACATTCTATGAGAAATAGTTTATTTGAATAATCTGTTATTTGAACTACTAACAATGACGCAGTTCAACTATTCAATGCAGAAAAGTCAAAATTGTTTGAATTTTTTTAAAAAAAGCTAGTATATTATTCTAATCATAATTCTAACATAAAAATTTATGCTCCAAATACTGTTTAACAAAAGTGTGCTGCTATTAATATACACAGATATTGAATTAAATAGGAGAATGAATAGAAAAAGTAAATTAACTGAACTCTTAACCTCTTCAGCTATTGACCAAAATACTGAATTACTTGAATATATACCCCATCAAAACAGAAATACAGGTAGTGAGAGATTAAATATAGCTAGTAATCCAAAGTTACAAACAGAAAAAAGAAACTATGAAGATATTTTAGAAACTGCTGTTAAAGATTTTAGTGAAGCTCCAAAGTACGAAAGCACTAGCAATTCCCAAACATTACTAGATAACTACTTTAGTAACTATCAAAAAATATCTTATGAAACTATCAACTCTAAGCCATTAGAAGGTGTACAATGTCCTTATGAGANAGACAGAGAGAGTGAGCATTCGGAGTGACAATGACGGGTAGTACGCTCGTTTAATAAAAATCTGCAATAATACATATCACTCTTAATTTCTGCCGAAAGCTCATTATATTAAATAAAAAAATGCGACATGTTTATCTTCAAATTATAGTTCCTCAGAAAGGAAAGAATTTTCAAAACCAGTCCCCATTCTCGGCAATCCTAGATTACCCGAGATTACCTAAAGTAAATATGGTAATTCCCAACTTTTTCATAACAATAAACGGGAACAGATACAAAAAAAACATTAGTATGCCTAATTCGTTAAAAAAATGTTGTTTTATTTGTTAGAAGAAATTGGTTTGTTTATACAACGAGAACAGAGTTGTCTTCGCGTTCAGACAGAGAGAGTGAGCATTCGGAGAGAAAATGATGGGTAGTACGCTCGATTAATTGAAATCTACAATAATACATATTACTCTCAATTTCTGCTGAAAGCTTATTTTTATTAAATATAATCCTTTACTTTTAACCAGTTCAGTACTTCACTTAAAAGCAATACCGAAATAAATCAAACTAAGAACATAGATTATTTATTTATTAGTGAAGAAGATAAACTGATTTATAAACAAACTCCCATGAATAATAGTGTAAATTCAATAAAAAAATCAACTAAGACATCTTCACACCCTGAAGATCAATATTCTGATAACATTGCATTTCCATGGTATTCAATTATTTAAAATAACATTTGTGAAGATGAACCTTTCACTAAATTAAGTCCAGATAATATTTTATCTCAAGATAATAGATCATTTTCTTTTAATCAACAATATAGCACTATTTTAAAAACAATCCCCTTGACCGCAAAAGATCACATTTTTCAAGAAGGGTTAAAAAAGATGAAAATGAATGTCTAATCTATAATCCCTTATACGATAATATTCCTCGACATACAAATAAAAACTTTATTTTAAATCAAATTGAGAAATTATTTTCAGAAATATTATCTGACTTAGTTAAGAAGGAATGTGGACCTTCCTTTAAAATTCGCTCTTTTAAAAGGGGCAATTGCAAATTTACTAATGATAGGTAAATAATAAAACGCAATATAGGGAATTTTAATTAAAACAAATTAGACATTATGTTTTAATTCTAGACTAAAGTTAAATAAATGAGAAGATTCGAGATACATATTTGTTACATATCAAAGTTTAAGCAGTCAAGTTAAGTTTAACGTCATAGTTTACATTCTTGGAAAATGTTGTTCGCTTGTTTAGACTAATTGTTTTTGCACAAAAAGGTAATTATAATGTGTCATTAAAGGTATTTACAATTAATACTAAAAAGTATGTTTGAATTTCATATAAGCGCGCTAAATTGGAATATAGGCAAATATTTATACAGGGCAGTATTCCGGGACTAAAGACTAAACTTTCAAATAGAAATAATATTTCAATCAAATTCTTTTAATTCCTTATAAGATTCTTAAAAGATAATATACAGTTTCTTACTAATAACAGAAACAAATGGATTATATTGTAGATACGCTTCATTTATTTCAATTTGCAGAACCAAAAGCAAAGCGTAAAGTTGATTAGGTAGCTAATTAAATGTACGCCTATTTACACTTATTATCATTTAATGACGATAATAAATGGCAAGTTGTTATGCCTTTATATTTGGTTTACTCAGTATCCTAAAGGAATTATCTTTCGGGCTTGATTAAATTAATATTTNTTTTATTAAATATAATCCTTTACTTTTAACCAGTTCAGTACTTCACTTAAAAGCAATACCGAAATAAATCAAACTAAGAACATAGATTATTTATTTATTAGTGAAGAAGATAAACTGATTTATAAACAAACTCCCATGAATAATAGTGTAAATTCAATAAAAAAATCAACTAAGACATCTTCACACCCTGAAGATCAATATTCTGATAACATTGCATTTCCATGGTATTCAATTATTTAAAATAACATTTGTGAAGATGAACCTTTCACTAAATTAAGTCCAGATAATATTTTATCTCAAGATAATAGATCATTTTCTTTTAATCAACAATATAGCACTATTTTAAAAACAATCCCCTTGACCGCAAAAGATCACATTTTTCAAGAAGGGTTAAAAAAGATGAAAATGAATGTCTAATCTATAATCCTTAATTCCTAATGGTTAACAGCTTCATCAAATCAGATTCTGCAGGTGTGTCTTGTGAAATTAGTTACTGTTTTTTGTACAAAATTAACTCGTCAAATAACCAATTGTTCGAGATACAACTGCAAAAGTTTACCTGGAAAAGCTTTAAAAATTAGCAATGAAATGAATGTTAAACTATTAAAATCAGATGAAAAGTAAAAAAGTTTCAGCGTTTTAGGATAGCGTGAATTTTGATTATTTCAGACAATGGTAAAACATTCTCATTTTTCATACAATTTTCAATGTTTAGCGTCTATTTTGTTTCATAGTCAATGTTCAACAATTTCACCAAAGCAAACATTACCTGTACCTAGTGCAATTATTCAGTTGCTGTTTTTTAGTACAAAACTAACTTTTTTCGCACTAACTGCAAAAATAACTAATTGCACCAAATACTAATTAATGTTGGTAAACATAGATAAAAGAAAATTAAAATCCGGCGAAAAATAAAAAAGTTTTACCACTTTAATAGTGCGCGATCTTTGATGATTTTAAAGATTGGTGAAATTGTATTATTTTTTATCCAATTTTTGGTATTTGGCGCCTATTTTGTTTCATTTCAAATGTTTAACTGCTTTACCAATTGTAATTTTGCAGGTGTATCTCGTTCAATTAGTTTGTTGATATTTTTTATACAAAAGTAACTACTGTCTTGTGCAATTAGTTACTGCTTTTTGTACAAAATTAACTCGTCAAATAACTAATTGTTCGAGATACAACTGCAAAAGTTTACCTGGAAAAGCTTTAAAAATTAGCAATGAAACAAAATAAATATTAGATATTAAAATCACAGAAAATAAAAAAATTTCAGCACTAAAACATTTCATGATTTTCAACGATGTTGAAATGATGTTAAATATTATTTTTCATAGTATTTTTAATATTCAGGGCCTATTTTGCTTCATTAGTAATGTTAAACAGCTTCACCAAATAAAATTTTGTAGTCGAAAAGACAGAAGTAGGATTTATGAAAGAAACCCCCAATGCGATAGATAAATTTAAAAAGAACTCACCGTTGGGTTGTTTGACCAAACTTTTCTATCCATAATGGTTCCTCACAATTTCAGGAAGAAAATGGAACAGCTGTAATAAAATCAAAAATTTACTTTATCTCATCATTGAATAAATATCAAGAGGAAAAGCTTTAACAGTTAGAAACCGAAAATCAAAATTATTATTATTCTAACTTCTGAAGATTTTAATTATGTTAATTAAAATAGACTTCAATATTTATGTTCTAATATACTTCTTTAAAATATTCTTCAAAGCAGCTTTAAAAATTTAAGAAATACACTCACTTTTCCTATATTATTTAAGAAAAATTAAGAATTAAATTCAATTGCTACTAAATAAAAATTCAGATGTAAGTTATAAAAATCTCACCGTTGCATTATTGATGCGACCAACTTCGTCTATCCTTATCATTTCCTCACGACCTCGGGAAGATAAAGGAATAACTGCAATAAAATCAAATATTTATCGTTAAGATCAATGTATTAGTCTTTTAAAATTCAGGAAAATAGCTAAAATGGTCCTTGTAACAATGTCATCCAAAAATATTTTATTTAATTACACAAGAAATTAATTCAAACGATTTGAAAAATGTTTGAACCAAGGAGAAATGTAGAAATTTTAAACCTGCAAATGAAAATTAATTATTAATCGGGTTAAAGACCTGTGATCCCATTCATTTTAATTTAATTTTTTTTTAATTATGTAAATTAAATTAAACTTCAGCGTTTATCTTGGAATAAATTTCATTTGAATGTATTTCAATGGTTGCATTGGACATTTAAAAAGCAAAATTAGTTTTCCTAAATAATACCAAAAAAATTAAAAGTTGTGTTCAATCCACGATAAATAAAAATTCACACGTAGTTAATAAAAAAACTCACCATTACGTTATTGCACCAAACTTGGACCATCCTAAACGTTTCATCACGGAGAAAAAGGAACTGCTGAAATAAAGTCAATATTAAATTCAAAGGCCTATTTAAAAACTTACTAAACCTAGTGTTTACTAAATAAATAAAGAAAAATAGTTAAGGTGGTTCTTTTAACGGTGATAACCACAAATAGTTCATTTAAATTAAAGACAAAATTAATTCAAATGATTTGAAGCAAGGAAAAACACAGACTGTTTAAATCTCCAAATGAAATGAAATTTGTTCATTTTTCTTTTTTAATTGTGTTGAATAAAATAGACTTCGACGTTTACTTTTTTAGTACAGTTGCGTCAAAGTAAGGAAAAGAACAAGTGTAATAAAGGAAAAGTAATGTTGTACTACGCAAAGGTGTACAAAGTTAATAACACAAAAAAAAAACTCTCTAAATATTTTTGAACCACAAATAAAGAAATATTACAAGAAAAAATATTATTTTCATTAAACTACCATACCTCCTGTAATTCTCAAAAGTCCATAAAGCGAAAATTACTAGCAATATTTTATTTTGTCATTGAAATACTAAGTTGATACTAGTTTTCTCATATTTGAGGTAAATGTTTAATTTATCTCATATTTGAGGTAAATGTTTAATTTAAAACCAGTGAATAAAATTTAATATCAATATTAGTTAGGTAGCTATGTTAGGAAGTTTTTACAGTTTAACCAAAACACTTGACTCTTCCTTGCCTATATAGTATTTTATTTCTAGACGTACTGAACCGATATGGTGAAGGCACAAGGAACATCAAATTCGTTAGGAAACACAGATAAAAAATATACAATAATACACGAAAACGTTTCATTACTGTTAATTAAAAGTTTGGTTTATATACTTAGTGATAGTTTATATACATACTGATAGTAATTAATAATAATGCAAAGATAACTTATTAAATTAGACCGTTTTTCAATGAAAATCGTATCTTCCTTTGGAATGTTTACTTTTTGTAGTTCAAAAACATTTGCGTTCTCTCTTTCACCAGTCATTACTTATTCGTTATAAAGGTATAGAGATAGCCAAAGAAGTTTCAATTCTTCCACGTGTACTGAGTTGCACCTGTTTTGTTTTAACTGTCGAAACTTGTCGTATGTCCCTTATATTTGCGTCAAAACTTTTGTTCTAACCTATGTATACTGGTAAGTAAGTGTGCTATCTCGTAAGTGGTAGTGCAACTATACGTAAACCTAGCAGGTGACTAACCAAGTAGCAAGCAACGTTCTTTATGCGGCCGGTAGGCGCCGCAGAACCACTTCAAGGCACTCATGTAAGATGGCGCAGTGGTATATTGTCATACGTAGGTCGGAAAATATGTTTTAACTGTATTACAAGGTGCATACCTATGTTTGAACGACCGATCGTGAGAGAAAGGTATTTTTCGTTTTAATATAATTATTTAAAATATTCTTCACTAGGTGTATTAAACATTTAAAAAGTACCACCAATTAGTTTTCCTAAATAATATCGGAAAATTTAAAAAATAAGTTCANTTCCGGGACTAAACTTTCAAATAGAAATAATATTTCAATCAAATTCTTTTAATTCCTTATAAGATTCTTAAAAGATAATATACAGTTTCTTACTAATAACAGAAACAAATGGATTATATTGTAGATACGCTTCATTTACTTCAATGTGCAGAACCGAAAGCAAAGCGTAAAGTTGATTAGGTAGCTAATTAAATGTATGGCTATTTACACCTATTATCATTTAATGATGATAATAAATGGCAAGTTGTTAAGCCTTTATTTTTATTTACTCAGTATCCTGAAGGAATTATCCTTCGGGCTTGATTAAATTAATATTTACAGTGTATATACTTTACGCAAAATGTAAACTAATTCTTTCGAGTGTTTGTACATTAAGACTATCTATATATTTCTAATTAGTGTAAAAGACCTTAAATTTCTTAATGTTTGGTGAAAACCACATCTAAATCGGCTTAGAAATAACTGAGTTATGCCGTTTTAAAGTTGCCCTTCATTAATTCTTACAAGTGGCGCCTAGCATTGTTTACGTCCGCATGCCAATAGGTGCGAATGCACTGAACTTGACCTACTTATGAAATTCCATGATGGCCGCCGCCAAATTAGCCAATCAGATGCATTGAATCACTTAAAAATACTTATACATGCATAATAAAATCAGTCACCCTCGATGCCATTGTATGGTGTACTTCGTTGCGTCAAATTTAGGTTATAATTACGTAAAATTTAAAATTATTACTTCGTTCATTAAAATTATGCAGTTTGACATAGATACTAATTATTATTCATTGATAATAATTTTAACAGGTTGAAAAATAATATAATTATTCTATAATTTCTCAAAAAACAGCAAACAGCTATAATATTCTTCACTAGGTGTATTAAACATTTAAAAAGTACCACCAATTAGTTTTCCTAAATAATATCGGAAAATTTAAAAAATAAGTTCAATTTCTAGTTAATAAGAATGTAGACATAACTAACAAAAAGGCTCACCGTTGTTGCAATAACATTGTCCATTCTTAACGTTCCACTCTATCACGACGTTGGAAAGACAAAGGGGGCATCTGCAATAAAATTAAATATTTACTATCAAGGCCTATTTATACCATTTAGGAAAACAGTTACGATGGTCTTTTTAATAATACAAGCCAAAAATAGTTTATATAAATTAAAGAAGAAATTAATGTAAGTGATTTGAAATGTGTTTGAACAAAAGTCAAATCCACATGTAATACGTACAAAAACACTCTAAATTCCCAAAATTAATTATTATAGGGTCGAAAGGCCGGTTTTTATTGTCTTTCATTATTTGGTGTCTCATCAACCATGAGGACATTAGCTACATTATATTAAATTTAAAAAATGCGACATGTTTATCTCCAAAGCATAGATCCTCAGAAAAATATAAAAAACAATTAGTTGGTTTAATTTGTTCAAAAGTGTCATTTTATTTGTTACAAGAAATTAATTTGTTAATAAATCCAGAACGGACTTGTCTTCCCGTTCAGACAGAGAGAGTGAGCATTCGGAGTGACAATGACGGGTAGTACGCTCGTTTAATAAAAATCTGCAATAATACATATCACTCTTAATTTCTGCCGAAAGCTCATTATATTAAATAAAAAAATGCGACATGTTTATCTTCAAATTATAGTTCCTCAGAAAGGAAAGAATTTTCAAAACCAGTCCCCATTCTCGGCAATCCTAGATTACCCGAGATTACCTAAAGTAAATATGGTAATTCCCAACTTTTTCATAACAATAAACGGGAACAGATACAAAAAAAACATTAGTATGCCTAATTCGTTAAAAAAATGTTGTTTTATTTGTTAGAAGAAATTGGTTTGTTTATACAACGAGAACAGAGTTGTCTTCGCGTTCAGACAGAGAGAGTGAGCATTCGGAGAGAAAATGATGGGTAGTACGCTCGATTAATTGAAATCTACAATAATACATATTACTCTCAATTTCTGCTGAAAGCTTATTTTTATTAAATATAATCCTTTACTTTTAACCAGTTCAGTACTTCACTTAAAAGCAATACCGAAATAAATCAAACTAAGAACATAGATTATTTATTTATTAGTGAAGAAGATAAACTGATTTATAAACAAACTCCCATGAATAATAGTGTAAATTCAATAAAAAAATCAACTAAGACATCTTCACACCCTGAAGATCAATATTCTGATAACATTGCATTTCCATGGTATTCAATTATTTAAAATAACATTTGTGAAGATGAACCTTTCACTAAATTAAGTCCAGATAATATTTTATCTCAAGATAATAGATCATTTTCTTTTAATCAACAATATAGCACTATTTTAAAAACAATCCCCTTGACCGCAAAAGATCACATTTTTCAAGAAGGGTTAAAAAAGATGAAAATGAATGTCTAATCTATAATCCCTTATACGATAATATTCCTCGACATACAAATAAAAACATTATTTTAAATCAAATTGAGAAATTATTTTCAGAAATATTATCTGACTTAGTTAAGAAGGAATGTGGACCTTCCTTTAAAATTCGCTCTTTTAAATGGAGCAATTGCAAATTTACTGATGATAGGTAAATAATAAAGCACAATATAAGGAGTATTAATTAAAACAAATTAGACAATATGTTTTAATTCTAGACTAAAGTTAAATAAACGAGAAGATTCGAGATATATATTTGTTAGATATCAAAGTTTAAGCAGTCAAGTTAAGTTTAACATCATAGTTTACATTCTTGGAAAATGTTATTCTCTTGTTCAAACTAATTGTTTTTGCACGAAAAGGTAATTATAATGTGTTTTAAACGTATTTCTAATTAATTCTAAAAAGTATGTTTGAATTTCACATAAGCGCGCTAAATTGGAGTATAGGCAAATGTTTATACAGGGCAGTATTCCGGAACATCTAACTAAACTCTCAAATAGAAATAATATTTGAATCAAATTCTTTTAATTCCTTATAAGATTCGTAAAAGATAATATATAATTTTTTACTATTAACATAAACAAATAGATTATATTGTAGATACGCTTCATTTATTTCAATTTGCAGAACCAAAAGCAAAGCGTAAAGTTGATTAGGTAGCTAATTAAATGTACGCCTATTTACACTTATTATCATTTAATGACGATAATAAATGGCAAGTTGTTATGCCTTTATATTTGGTTTACTCAGTATCCTAAAGGAATTATCTTTCGGGCTTGATTAAATTAATATTTGCAGAGTATATACTTTATGTAATATGTAAACTAATTCTTTCAAGTGTTTATACATTAAGACTATATATATATTTCTAATTAGTGTAAAAAACGTTAAATTTCTTAATGTTTGGTGAAAACCACATCTAAATCGGCTTAGAAATAACTGAGTTATCCCGTTTTAAAGTTGCCCTTCTTTAATTCTTACAAGTGGCGCNAGAGATTGTAGGGATAAACCCCCAAAGGGAAGAGGTAACCTCTACCCACTACAACCTAACCTAGCTTATGCTAGTTTGGGTTAGTTAGGATAGGTTAGGTTGTGGTAAATGAATGTTCTCTCTCGCCTCAAATATATTTGTATGTTGCGGCATGAAATACTGTACTTTAAGCCTCACCTATGAGAGATTGTAGGGATAAACCCCCAAAGGGAAGAGGTAACCTCTACCCACTACAACCTAACCTAGCTTATGCTAGTTTGGGTTAGTTAGGATAGGTTAGGTTGTGGTAAATGAATGTTCTCTCTCGCCTCAAATATATTTGTATGTTGCGGCATGAAATACTGTACTTTAAGCCTCACCTATGAGAGATTGTAGGGATAAACCCCCAAAGGGAAGAGGTAACCTCTACCCACTACAACCTAACCTAGCTTATGCTAGTTTGGGTTAGTTAGGATAGGTTAGGTTGTGGTAAATGAATGTTCTCTCTCGCCTCAAATATATTTGTATGTTGCGGCATGAAATACTGTACTTTAAGCCTCACCTATGAGAGATTGTAGGGATAAACCCCCAAAGGGAAGAGGTAACCTCTACCCACTACAACCTAACCTAGCTTATGCTAGTTTGGGTTAGTTAGGATAGGTTAGGTTGTGGTAAATGAATGTTCTCTCTCGCCTCAAATATATTTGTATGTTGCGGCATGAAATACTGTACTTTAAGCCCCACCTATGAGAGATTGTAGGGATAAACCCCCAAAGGGAAGAGGTAACCTCTACCCACTACAACCTAACCTAGCTTATGCTAGTTTGGGTTAGTTAGGATAGGTTAGGTTGTGGTAAGTGAATGTTCTCTCTCCCCTCAAATATATTTGTATGTTGCGGCATCAAATACTGTAGTTGAAGCCTCACCTACGCGAGATTGTAGGGATAAACCCCCAAAGATAGAAGGAACCTCTACCCACCACAACCTAACCTAGTTTATGCTAGTTTGGGTTAGTTAGGATAGGTTAGGTTGTGGTAAGTGAATGTTCTCTCTCCCACTCAAATATTTCTGTATCTTATCTCATAGATGATGCTCTTTTACAATCAATTTAGATAAGTGAATGTTAACTTTTAATTTACAAAGAAGTTTAAAGTATCTTTTTCGTGTAATTTTTCGATAATTGGGCCGTTTTAAAAAACTTTTCGAAACAGCTCTGATAAGAAATGTCTCCTGCTATATTTTAAAGTAATTACCCTGTCCTGCGTTCTTAGAAGTATTCCAGTTCCCAGAATCGTTTAAAATAGTATCAGGTGATAATGTTAAATCGATTACAGGTATTTTTCGGTGTTGTATAGGATCCACATAGAATGTTCCAATATAAATGATCGAATCGTGTGTATCATTATTTCGTAATTTTACATTCCTATTTGCACATCCCCAAGAAACGTTTTTCCTCATGACATTCAAGTTCGCCGGTGCCACTATTTCAGCTGATCCTAATGCCTTATTGTTTATTTTTGACCTGGTCGTCTTTCGGTTCTTTGATTTCGAAAAATTTTTCACATCGTGCCTTCTCTTTAATGTTTCAGATTTACATTTCTAAAAAAAATTCGTAAGATATCTTAACAGATAAATTATTAATGGCTTCTTAATTTTTACCCCTCTATTCATAATAAATATTATTTAATTTTATCTTTTTGGGGGATGAAGCATCGTTTTATTACAACGATAGTTTTAAAAAGTCTCTCACTTTTGATTAAATTGATGACCTTTTTGAAAGCTACCTACTTGACGTAAGCATGTATGATGGCACCGTGAGGAACATAAACAAATGCTAAAATTGGTGTCCACACAAATATTAATTAAATAACAAATGCATGATTGCTGATACCTGTTAAATTCTTTAGTGTGTTGCATATCTAAGGAATAATTCATGAAATAAAAGCACTTGGTTTTCTTTCACTATTTTTTTTATTTAATATTTAATCCTCTAAATAAAAAAAATTAAATAAACAAAAAAAAAAATAGTGAAACGAAACTAGGTGCTTTTATTTCATGAATTATTTTCAATATACAATGTTTCACCAAGAGCAAAGCCAAGTTACAATTAATATCTGATGAATATTTCGGAAATTTATTTATTTCAATAATTATAATAATAACAAATGAGCCTAAAAGTTATTCCAAGTATTTATTCAAATTCTTTTTATGGTAGTTACTTAACAATTTTGCTTTAAAGAACTTAATTCATTTCTCGGACGTCATTAATTTATTATTTTCGGGAATTGTTATATATTTCTCCGCAAGGTGTAGTTGTGCCTTTAAAAACAAGACAAAGTTGTTTTGTTATTTAAAAATTTTCCTGAAATTAATCACAGCTACACATCATTAGTTTTATCGTGTTGACTTTCGGTCTTCGCATGCCTGAACGAGCTTCAATCGGTCGTTACCGAAGCTCGCAATGTGGCCACGAAAGAAAAGCTTAACAGCACGAGGTTTTCCTAGTTGAGTTGACCGGTTGAGAAAAAGTAATACGTGTTGTTCTCTAGGTATTTGATATACAGTTTTATTATTTATTAACGCGATTCTTCCGGTGTAAGAGTGCGTTTATGTGATTTAAATTTTACAAACTTTGAAGTTATTATAATCCAGTTAAAGCAAAGGTGAGTCTTGCACGTATTACATACACTTTTAGATAGTTGCTGATTTTATTTATTTAAAAGTGCTTTGTCTGGCAAACAGTAAGTAAAACGTATAAAAAATGTGTTTCTATCCCAAACATTTAAGGGATTATGCTAATAGATTAACGTTTTCAACCGTAGTCTGATCTATTCTTAGCGTCATTCACCCTTAAGTTGTTAATAGAAATATCCTTTCCACTATTATTTATAATACATACTCATTACATACCGTGTAGGTGGATCAATCAGCTTTTTTAAATATTTCTAATGTTGTAATTTTAATTTAATTCGTATCATTTGCAATTAAATAAAACGTTACAACCCTTATCGGTTCTAATTGTTTACTCATGACCCAAAGTAGGGGAAGAAATGGGAACTTTACAGGTCAATATTCTGCAAATCGAATTAAAATCATTTCTAGCGTACATACCATAACTTAATCAAGGTAAATTATCACTTATTTATCAAATATTCCAATTTATTTTATGCTTAATGTAATAGATAAGGACTAATTAATAAGTATGAGTAACAGAGGTTGGCTTGAAAACAAGATTAACGTAAGATAACATTATAATAGTGACTTTATTTTTTCAGTTGTTATATGTATATACATATAAAACGAAACAAGTAAATAGGTAACATTATTTTGAATAGGTACATAATAAACTAGTAATCCAAAGTTACAAACAGAAAAAAGAAACTATGAAGATATTTTAGAAACTGCTGTTAAAGATTTTAGTGAAGCTCCAAAGTACGAAAGCACTAGCAATTCCCAAACATTACTAGATAACTACTTTAGTAACTATCAAAANGCTTACATTTTTAATTTCAATGCCCTTTTGATTTGTTAAAACTTGTATAGTTACTGAGGTAATGTCACCTTATCTTACGTCTTATCATTGAAGGTTAAATAGAATGTTCTTAGGGAAAAACTTTTAATACTTATAATAAGCTAAATTGTAGGTATCCTATTACGTTCGATATAAATAAATAATTATTATTATATTTTTGCATACCTAACATAATTAATAATAATTTATATAAACGAATTTACAGCAATGCGCGATACATGTAGATCTTTTTGATTGAAAAAGCTTATTATTGTTACTAACTCTAGCGCGTTAGTTAATAATTAAAATAATAATAATAATTACTACTCCAAACTTATTTTTGCAAATATAGCTGAAAAGGCATTTAATTCTAAAACTTTTTGTGTACAAAATTAAGAAATAGAGTACAGGTACACCATGAGTGGTAAGCATAATTTCCACTTAGAAGTAGCTAACACCCTTAATTAATCTGAGGCTTCACGTTTTACGTACCACTCATAGTGTCAGACATGTAATTATAGAAAAAGTGTATCACTCAATACCTACATCTCGTATTTTTAAAATATTCGTATATGTTCCTATTAAATTAATCAGTCGAAAAGTTTCTTTAATTTCAACAAAGGATTTTTCTTTTACTTCTGCATTGGCAAATTATTTTACAGAATGATTGGTGTTCGAATGAATAATTGAATTATATTTTTTATTTTCCATATTCGAATGTTACACTTTTTCCAAAGTGTTTTTGGAAAACAGCGTGCATCAATTAATATAAAAAGGTCATCATTGTTTGTTACCGTAGTTGATAAAAGTAACAATGATGATTTTTACTCAATTACAATAAATGTGTGTGTAATGATACAATAAATTTTTTATATATGATCAAAAATATACATAAAACATAATATATTGTACTTTAATTCATATTAAGAAAGATGTTGACTATTTTTTGTGTAGGTAATTCTTATTCGGGTTCTCATTGAAGTGTCTTATTATTAATATATACAATTATAATTTTACAAAACCTGTTAATGTAATTAATTAATAATGAGTTTTTTTATATAGAAAGCGGAACATAAATAAAGTAGTCTTAAAACAAACCGATTTTTCAGAAAATTTTATTTTAGATGTTTAATAACAAAATCGTGTTGTAGTAGTAAACGTTTTTGTGCAGGAGGAAGGGGCTGACCTTCTAGCCCTTCAGTAACACAAAGTACTATGTTCGAAAAATGTAAGCCCTACTTTTATTTTATTGATGCGTAAGTTACTCGCCAAGATTAATTAAATTATATCGCAACACAATAATATAATAAATTAAAACTGTCGTTATATGGTACCTACACTAATTTACTGTAAAATGATTCTTTCAACATTTTCAAAACACTAGATATTATTTTCCAGCCGTTTGATATGATTCTACCTACATTTTATTAATTAGTAGATACTTTATAGTAAATAATAAAGGGAGACTCAGAATAGTAATAATTTGAAGTTATCACAAAAGTCAATAGGTACTTTAACCAGAGAAGCGGATTACTAAGTTGGTATATTGTCAGAACAGTGTTCATTATTAACTTTTAATTTTACAGTACCCTGCAAAATGACAGGGGTAGGTATAAGATGACATTATTTCCTACGTATCTGGATTATACTAGTAGCCTATTTTGATCAAAAAACTTATGACGAGGGGATCTAAATGCTAGACAAATATTGAAAGCAATAACATTTGTTTGCTTGGTTTAAATGTACCTTTTGCAATTGAATTGGTTCACTACTCTTTATTATTTATAATAATTGAAACTGATCCAGAAAATATTAATGAGAAAATTAATTTTCAATTTTCCTTCCACTACAAACTACCTCAAGTTAATGAGGGAACAGCAACAAAAATTTTCCTCATTAACTTGAGGTAGTTTGTAGTGAATGGAAAATTGAAAATGAATTTTCACATTAATATTTCATATTAACCACTATTAATAATTCAAAATGTCATTGTTTGATTCAAAATTTTTCTAGTAATAACTTGATGTTTGTAACGCCAATTAATAATACGTTCAATTTAAATTTAAATCACCATTAATAGAGGTAGTTTAGAATCTCATGGGCCGTAACCTTAGGTGATGCAGTGACAAAACTCCGCCTATTCATTGGCTTCCATCTCTTGCACACTTTGCGGGCCAGTGCATTTTAATATACCTCTAATAACTTAATCCAAAAGAAGTAATTCAATTATATTTAATTTATGATTATAAGACGCCTTCATACTATATATATTTATTCATTTAATCTAAATGTATTTATTTGTATTTTGTAGGTACCTATTGAAGATCTAAAACGTCTACTCAGTCTTCACTGCATCGGTGAGTTTAATTAGTACATTTCTCTTATTGCTTTTAAAACTACGTACTTGATTCATGCAGAATAAAAGAAGATGAAAATTTTAACTTCGTTTTAACATAATGCATTAGATGAAACTGAAAATAGTGTACGTAGGTGGTTTTGAAGTTAGTTTTAAAATAAGTAAAAATATTTCTTGATAAAGAAACGATGAAAAAGGAATTAAAAAAATGTGCTTACATTTTTAATTTCAATGCCCTTTTGATTTGTTAAAACTTGTATAGTTACTGAGGTAATGTCACCTTATCTTACGTCTTATCATTGAAGGTTAAATAGAATGTTCTTAGGGAAAAACTTTTAATACTTATAATAAGCTAAATTGTAGGTATCAAAGCATGCTATGGTAGGTACAGCGATTGTCTTGGATTCGTTTTACTTTTCAAGCATAATTCTTATAATAGATAATAATATAGGCCTACTGAAAATAACTACAGATGCTGCAGCTTAATCAACATAATAATCACGCTTCGAAATTCACAACCTTTTTCGACAGAATAAGATATTATAAAGCGATCCAACAATATGGTATTAGATATTTCGATTCAATTAAATTATAATTGACTCTGGTTTTACCTACAGATAATTTTCTAACAATTTATACTATATTAATTAATGGGTTTGGTACAACAGCATAACGTAACTATATTCTATAGGTTTTTCAACTAATAAATATTATAATATTTAAATACTAGACTACACAATTTGTTTAATTGTCCACAACAGTTGTATTTCTTCCACAACTGTTGTGGGCATTCAAACAATTTGTGTAGCCTAGTGTGTTTTTTCTTAAATTGAGATAGAGTTTTTTTGATGGCAAACTCATAAAAATTAAGAGAAAAAAATAAAAAATATTTTACGTTTCATTATTTCTGTGGAATTACAAATAAGTACTTTTGATTTGAAAATATATTTTCGTGTAATATCATGCCCAATTTTTTTAGAAACATTAAATAATTTACGGTTAGGATACAAAAATTTTGTTGGGCAACTTTTTTTTTTCTAAATAAAAACAAACAAACAAAACCGATTTCTAAATTCATTGCATACAGATGTTGATAATTTGCTTTTGTACCAAACCAAAGTTTGTACATTATTAAATATAATTATTAGTAAAAGAACAGGACTATCTAAGATTTTTTTCATCACATTTTTTATTTATTAAACAACATGCTGTAATCGTGGAACACACAAGTCAGTTAAAAGAGTTACTTACTAATAACTTTAATGACTCACTCGATAGCAGATTAATAAGAGTCTGAACGTACACCTTAGTAAGAAATATAAAACACTGTTAATTGGAAGATTGTTTCTCATTTAATTTCTTTATTTTATTTTATTTCGAAAGAGTAATTTCATTTACTGATGATTGACGTGATGATGGCCGCGAAAAAGTGTTCGTAACAAAGACGTGACGCAAAACAACAAGTGCTTGACCATGTTTCAGGTAGCTGGGGATGCTTTTGGGTCATCAGTGTCTAAACTAAGGCACTCCTGGAAATAGTCTTCCATCGAGCGATATACGTGTTTAATCACTCCATCCAATTTGTGTCCTTCATCAGCGTAACTCTGTAATGTCACCAGAGCAAAACTTTGACCAACATTTACTTATATCCAATTCGATTGCGAATTTTCAAAAAGTTTAAAATCTGTAGTGTCCCCACACAGCTTAAAAGAACTAACATTGACCTCAACTTTTTGACAATTTTTATCTTCAGTAGATTGTTTCCGAATTAGTTATAAAATCATATAGGTAAATCGAATGCACATTTACAATTAATATTTCCTACAAACATTACAGAATAGACAAACCGATTTTCATAATGCTATTTTTTCGTATATGTCAGGACAATTGACCATAGTTATGAACTATTTTACAAAATTAAACTGGTTAAAATGAAGGCTCTGTTTGCAATACTAATGATGAGATTAAAATCAAGACTTAGATCATGATAGTATCTACCTAATACTGCTTTGTATGATTGGCAAAGGAAATAATTCTATTATGAATACAAAACCAGGAGTAAAAATAACAAATCGCGAGCCTTGTGTTCATCCAATTCATCCAATTCATCCTGAATTTTAGAAAAAACCTACATTCTTAATAAGAATCCATATCAAAAAACAGAAGTGGTCAAATTTAACCGATTGTAAGTAAGAACTCCAGTACTTTGACTGGGAATAAACAGTACGATATTATATGTGGACTTACCTGATAACGGAAAAGGACTCCTGCATCGGCCAGAGCTGTGGCTAAGGAGATGCCGTGTTGGTATGGCGCAGTCAAATCTGCAAGACCGTGGATGAGATAGAGAGACATTGATGGTATCAATTTTGCCCTCTGAGTTGCATCTGACTCCACGTAACCCTTGTAGTTCTCTGTTGGCAGTCCCAAAATTCTTTCTGTGAATGCTGAATCTAAAATCATGAGCACAGTCTTGAATTAACAACTACGACATCATCAAAAATACCATATTGTTTAAACAAAAATGTACAAATGTATCTACTCAAGTTAAGTAAACATTTAAAGTGCTTTTCGTATCGACTTACTAAAATATAGCCAGTCGGTGATGGGATTGACAGCGATTCCGCACTTGAAGATCTTCTGTTGAGTTCCTAGCACCATGGAGGTGACGTAGCCGCCGTAACCCCAACCCCATAGTCCTATTCTAGTTTTATCTAAGTATGAATATTTTTCTAATAGATGCTGTAACACCGTTATTTGGTCCTGCACTTCAATGCCACCTAAACGGTGGTACAAAGCGCGACTACTTTGACCCAACGAACCACGCACATCTAATCTTATATACACTACATCACAGTGGCTAGACATATATGTCCCCCAGTCTACTCTAAATTTGTCCGTAACGGCTTTACTACCGGGTCTACCATTACTAAAAAAATTGAAAGAATGTTAACCATTTCACAAATAATAAAGTTTTAAATCTACCCTTAATTGTAAGACAAACGATTACTTTTGAGGTGTAAACGAGGAAGTGATTTGAAGTGAACAAATTCATGCATGATTATGGGGTTACCGTTTTTGCCACCCTTTGTGCATAAAAATAATTCTCGTTTCGTTTTGGTCTAACGTTGATTTTAGGAGTTAGGTTACAGATAGCTTTAAATAAAATGGAAACAATATTGACAAAACAGTATTGTATAAAATAAATAAATGTAAAACAAAAATACTGGTATGCAAGGGAAGAAAAAGTAGGGTAAGGCCGAATATGAAGATGAGAGACGAAAAATTAGAAGAAGTGGCTGATTTTAGGTATCTAGGAAGTCAGATAAGTCAGGACGGAAGGAGTAGTAGGGATAAAAAGCAGAGGATAGCGCAAGGTCGAGTTACCTTCAATAAAAAGAAGTCACTTCTATGCTCGCTAACGATTAATTTAGAAATTCGAAAAGGGTTGTTAAAGGTGTATGTTTGGAGCGCGGCGTTATACAGGTGCGAAACATGGGCGCGGAGGAAAAGAAAAGGTTAGAAGTGTTCGAAATGTGGTGTTACATGCGAATGATGAGGATACCGTGGAAAGAGAAGGTTAGAAATGAAGAGATATTAGAAAGAATAGGAGAACAGAGGATTCTATGGAAGTCAATAAGAAATAGGCGAGATAGGTTGGTAAGACACCTTCTCAGGCATGAAGGTCTAGTCAGAAACATATTGGAAACAGAAACGGGAGTTAGGAGAGGTTGAGGTAGACCTAGATTAGATTACTGTTCGCAAATTGTTAAGAATGTGGGCTGTTCTAGTTTTAAAGAAATGCGAAGATTGGCTCAGAATAGGAAATAATGTGGAGGTGCGTGTCCAACCAGTCTTAGGAATGACGACCTTATGTTCATTTTAGGATTCCATTCAGGTTCACTCAAAATGCATTGATAAAAATGCTTAAAGGAGGAGTTAAAAGTATTGGGACCTTTCTGGTTTTGTAAATTCATTAAATGAGAATTTTTAAAAGATTTCGCACGATTTCCGAGTGGTTTCGACACACAATGATACATTTAAAACTATAAGCTACATCTCTACGTGATGATATTCTAAATGACAACATATTTACTTACACCTCCACGATGACAGGATATGCCGCATCACGAAGTTCAGGTCTCCAACTGGGAGGAAGTAGTAGTTGAACTTGAGCCCGGTTCCCTTGGGTTAAAGGCACCTCTAGGAATTGTTGTTTCGGTAAAGCGAAGTCACTTAGCTTAGGAGTCATGCGGGCACGCGTGTCATAGATTATCTTGTGAAGTTTGTGGGTTCTGGCGGAATGGAGCCCTGCCAATGGGAACCTAGGACCCTCGCACTCGAGGAGGTAGTACAACATTCCGGACGACGCTGCGCGAGGACTAATCTGAAGCAATTAAATTTTAATTTCGTTAGTATGGTTAGTAGACACAAATTGGACTATTTTTTGAAAGTCAAAAAGTGGAATATTTGTTATCATAAATAAACCCAAATATTTGGGATAAATGTTATATAAAAAGCTACTAATAGTTGACCAATTGCTTCCTAACGTTTCACCAGCACAAGTGGCAAGCTTCTTCAAAGGACTCAGTCCACATGTAGGAAGGACCTACTGTAATTTTTACCAAAAGTTTAACTGATTTAAAGAAAATAACAAAAAAATCGATAAAAACTAGCTGTTAATGCGACTTACTGAAGCACTGAAGTGACTGCAATTCCCATAATAATATCGACTGCTCCACAGGACACCTCCCAAGTCACATGTGATACATAAAGGCTCTATTCGCCTGGGATCGTCCGTTGTTGGATCCTTAATAACGTACAAATGCTTTTGACCGGGCTTGTGATCCTGAGTGCCTAAATAGTATCTATTGAGATAAAAATGGATTAATTTAGGCTTGATCACGCAAAATATCGGGTTGTTCGGAAAGTCATTTCGTTTTTTCCCGACAGGATTTAATTGTATTCTTTTGCACCCAACTTCACATTTAAGCCGTATAATTTTTATATGCTTTGAGAGCTCATATAGCAAGGCTTGTCTTGTGTAAATTCCAATTAATTCTACGCAGTAGTTTTTGGTTGGTGCCCTTTTAAATATGGAGAGCGATAAGCAGCATTTTCGACATATCTTACTGTTTTACTACAGAAAGGGTAAAAATGCTGTTCAAGCCAGAAAGAAATTGACTGATGTGTATGGAGAAGGTGTGTTGACAGTACGCCAGTGCCAGAACTGGTTCGCTAAATTTCGATCCGGCAATTTTGATGTCGAAGATGCACCACGTTCGGGAAGGCCGGTTGAAGCTGATAAAGACGCGATAAAGGCATTAGTTGATGTGAACCGGCGAATAACAACACGTGAGATCGGATTGAGGTTAAATTTATCAAATTCAACAGTTTATGACCACTTGAAAGGCCTGGGATTATCCTCGAAGCTCGATGTATGGGTTCCCCATGTTCTCACAGAGAGAAATCTGTGTCGCCGCATTGACGTCTGCGATTCGCTTCTCAAACGTCACGAAAATGATCCGTTTTTGAAGCGCATCATCACTGGGGACGAAAAATGGGTTGTATACAACAACGTCAAACGCAAGAGGTCATGGAGCAAAAAAGATGAACCGGCTCAAACCATTTCCAAAGCCGATATTCACCAAAAAAAGGTGATGCTGTCTGTTTGGTGGGATTTTAAAGGAATCGTTTTTTTTGAGCTTTTACCGGATAACACAACGATTAATTCGGAAGTCTACTGTCATCAGCTGGACAAACTGAATGATGCACTTCAACAGAAAAGGTCAGAACTAATCAACAGGAAAGGTGTAGTGTTTCACCAAGACAACGCGAGACCTCACACAAGTTTGGTCACTCGCCAAAAGCTTTTACAGCTTGAATGGGATACAATGCTACACCCACCATATTCTCCAGACCTGGCACCATCGGATTATTATTTGTTCCGGTCACTCCAAAATTTTTTAGACGGTAAAACCTTCACCTCAAATGAGGAGGTCAAAAACCTCCTCGATCAGTTTTTTGCCAGCAAAGACCAAAAATTTTATGAGCGTGGAATTATGCTACTACCAGAAAGATGGCAAAAGGTGTTGGACCAGAACGGTCAATATATAATTTAATAAAGTATTTGTTTATTATACGAAAACTGTCTTTCATTTTCACAAAAAAAAAGGAATTAATTTCCGAACAACCCTATACATTAAGGCTTTTACTTACACTAAATGATTTTCCGTGTCCCACGCTAAAATTTTAGTCACTTCAAGCCGGCCGTGACTTAAGACTGCAATATGTTGTTGACTTAAAGTGACGTGTTTTATATGCGTAAACGTATCTGTGTTTCCCTCTTGAACCGCTGCTAACAACAATATACTTTCTCCATCAGAAGAGAATACAGGGTGTTCTTGAATTTCCAACCACGAATTTTCGGCTGCTCGCTCAGCATGAATCTAAATAAACCACCACAGATTATGGTTATTATAAGTTCAATATGTCTCTGAATAGTTAGTGGAATACCAAATGCTAAAATTCTAAAAGCCCAGCATAATCATTTAGTTTTTTCTTTCTAAAATGTTATGCGGAAACTAGAGAGTGCAATTGTATATCGAATGAGATCATTTATTTCTTCAAATTTTTGTTTTAGGGTTTGATTGTCAAATATAAAAACCATGTTGAAGTCAATACCAAGATTATCACAATTTTAATTTTGAATATTTACGATGTTCTTCGTATTGCAAGTAATCTTATTTTTAAATTCACTTTAAAAATTTGAATGTAAGCCGTTCTCAAAATTAGATTTAACTGTACCATGGTGATTTGAGAAACTTAATGTAAGTATAATATTTTTTGAATATAACAATAATTCGGCAATGCGGCCTTGTTGATCGTTAAGGATTATACAATTGACCTTACCATTGGTATCGTTAATTCAATACCAATCTAAGAACAAAACGATTCTATGCAAAAAAGC
Source organism: Agrilus planipennis (assembly GCF_000699045.2). Classification (NCBI taxonomy): domain Eukaryota; kingdom Metazoa; phylum Arthropoda; class Insecta; order Coleoptera; family Buprestidae; genus Agrilus; species Agrilus planipennis. The sequence continues at coordinate 225,590 of NW_020438866.1, read as the reverse complement.
GTTCATCTACAATTTTTCCTAAAAGTGTAACACACATCAAATAAATTTGCTTCAACTACAATATTTACCTCTATACAAGTCCAATTGGGTGCGAAACACGTCGACACAAGACTAAGATTTTGCGGCCTATTCATCCAGACTGCAGTTATTTGAGAATTACTCTGACCAATCCAACCTGCCGAAGTAAGATAATAATCCCTAGCAAAAAGGAAATACATCGTTAGACGAATCGGGATGACACACAAGAGAATATCGAACTTACTCATCCTTCAATGCCTTTGGCGGTTTAATGGCCCACCTTTGAAGTTCAGTCAAGTTTGAAATGTCTAGTATCCACAATTGCACTTTTGGGTTCGGTGTTCCCGGCTACGACAGAAATATACCAACTGATTATCCAGCTAAATCCCACCGGAGAGTCTTTTTCGGATTGCACGTATAAATTGTTTGAAGTTTTTATACTCTATTTTACCGAAACTTGTTTCAAAGAAGTTCCGGAACGTAATATAAATTTCACCATAAGATATTTAGCCCAGTTATATTACTTTCATATCATTGCATTATTTTTGTCCAGTCGCCTGTATCTCTAAATTGAATAAGAAATAGGATCGTGTAAGACACCTTCTAAAACACGAAGGGCTAGTTCGGGAAGTACTAGAAACAGAAGCTGGAGTAAAGAGGGGCTAAAGAAGATCTAACAGCGATGATTTAGTTTTAGGAAAAGGAGATTATTATAAAAAGGGTGGTTACGTATCCAATCTGTCTTCAGACTCACGGCCCTGTGATGATGATTATGTACTCGAAAGATATGAAAGAGCTTTTCCAAAAAGCATTACTATAAACACATTTTCAACAGCTTTGCAGAGAAAAATTTACCAGGGGATATTGATAAGTTATAGCCTTAAAATTTTTAAATAAATTTTTTATTACTCAAGATAATCCCCTTTTAACTCAAAACACTTTAGACAGCTCGTGCAGCGTCTCTAAGTCTTTAAAAAAGTTCTTCTTGCTGGGCAGCTCTCTGTAACTTCTATGACTCCTTTAAAAATTTTTTTTAGTTTGGGAAATAGGTGGTAGTAGTAGTAGTAGCTAAATCAGGTGAAAACGGTTATAGGTTACTGTTTTCTATGCTTTTCACAGCTGAAAAACAAAGGCCCTGGGCTCAATTCCCGGCAGAGTGTAACAACAGCAACAATTTTTACCTCATAAGTTTGACGAGGGTTGAATATTAATTCACAAAAATGTTTAATTAAATCATTAATTCTATGTTGTTATCGATATCCACCTTCTTTTAGTTTTACTAGCCGTGATGAAGACCTTTCTGGAACCTTACCGTAGTTTTCGATAGTCTTATTGCAGGAAGGAGAGTTCCCGGTTTAAACGAAACGAATTATAGGGAATAAGCACCTTACCGTTGGATATCTAACAGATCTAGAAGGGGGGAATATGGGAGCTCGTTGTTTCGTTCCTCCTGCTGCTAATACAGCTCCTGTCGAGAACCACGGAAAGATTAATGTTCCCACATCGCTGTCGTTGAATGTGGCGTATAACAGGTGCGTTCCGTCCCTGGAGCACCACAACGCTTCCGGGTTCTTTAAGACATCCTCTAAAAAATAAATCACCTTTATTAAGTAGTTACGGTTAAGGTGAAACTTTTTAGGGTGCACAACGAGGCCAATGCGAAATTTCCTCTTAGTTTAGTCCTTTTTGGGCTGTACGTGTTGCTGGAAACGGAAAGGAATTTTTTTTATGTCTAAATTCTGACGAAATGCGCGGAAAATGAAGAAGAGCAACCAATAAAATAGAAGAAAGCGTATTAAATTCGATTTACTGCACCTATTCCACAAAATTTTTTAAAATTGAACTTCTTCGCCAATAGAAAATACTACAAATGGCGCGGTAAACGCCATCTGTAGTACGATGCTACATTGTAGGATTACGTATGCTCCAA